>NW_027260848.1:47500-145264 GCF_045791955.1 Oncorhynchus clarkii lewisi
AGACACTGAAAGTAGTCGAAAGAGAGGCCTCTCCTGAACATCCTGTGTTATCTAATGAATGTATCTGTTTTCTTTTCCCACTGTGCCTTAATGGCCCACTGCATGAGAAAATGAACACATTTAATTAAAAACAACTCACCGCTCAACAAGCCAACTATGACCTTCAAATCACTACTACAACCGGGGGCCATTAATATGGGCTGACGTGGGCGGAGGGAGAGGATGTGAGGTGGTGTGTCAAACAACCAGGAACACACTCCTCAGTGAGGACAACAATGGAATAAGTCCCAGACTTTATTGTCTGTTATCCTCCAAGATTTTACTCATGTGTGTGTTTGGCTTTTTCAGGTTTTATGTTTGCTTGTTGTTTTTAATAGTCAAATTAATCAACTAAAAAAGAGAGAGAGAGAGAGAGAGAGAAAAAGAGAGAGAGAGAGTGAAAGAGAGAGCGAGCGAGAGAGAGAAAGAAAGAGAGAAAGAGTGTGAGAGAAAAATTGAGAGAGAGAGAGTAGAGAGAGAGAGAGAGAGAGAGAGAGAGAGAGAGAGAGAGACAGAGAGACAGAGAGAGCAAGAAAGAGAGAAAGAGCGTGAGAGAAAGTGAGAGAGTGAAACAGAGAGAGAAAGAGTGAGAGCGTGAGAGAGAGAGAGAGAGCGTGAAGGAGAGAGAGAGACAGAGAGAGAAAGAGTGCGTTCAGGCATTCCTGTGTGTGTGTGTGTGTGTGAGCCTGTGTGTGAGCCTGTGTGTGTGTGTGTGTGTGTGAGCCTGTGTGTGAGCCTGTGTGTGTGTGTGTGTGTGAGCCTGTGTGTGTGTGTGTGAGCCTGTGTGTGTGTGTGTGTGTGTGTGTGTGTGTGTGTGTGTGTGTGTGTGTGTGTGTGTGTGTGTGTGTGTGTGTGTGTGTGTGTGTGTGTGTGTGTGTGTGTGTGTGTGTGTGTGTGAGCCTGTGAGGTAGAGATGGTAGAAATGAAGAGAGAAAACAGAAACACAGCATAACTCAGACCAACACATAACATCTATCAACCACCATCTGACAGGGACCTCATAGAGTATACAGGAGGCCCATCAGTGAACAACACATATCCCCCCAGCAGAGCCAGACAGCCAGCAGAGCCAGACAGCCAGCAGAGCCAGACAGCCAGCAGAACCAGACAGCCAGCAGAGCCAGACAGTCAGCAGAGCCAGACAGCCAGCAGAACCAGACAGCCAGCAGAGCCAGACAGCCAGCAGAGCCAGACAGCCAGCAGAGCCAGACAGTCAGCAGAGCCGGACAGCCAGCAGAGCCGGACAGCCAGCAGAGTCGGACAGCCAGCAGAGCCGGACAGCCAGCAGAGTCGGACAGCCAGCAGAGCCAGACAGCCAGCAGAGCCAGACAGCCAGCAGAGCCAGACAGCCAGCAGAACCAGACAGCCAGCAGAGCCAGACAGCCAGCAGAACCAGACAGCCAGCAGAGCCAGACAGCCAGCAGAACCAGACAGCCAGCAGAGCCAAACAGCCAGCAGAACCAGACAGCCAGCAGAGCCAGACAGCCAGCAGAACCAGACAGTCAGCAGAGCCAGACAGCCAGCAGAGCCAGACAGCCAGCAGAGCCAGACAGCCAGCAGAACCAGACAGCCAGCAGAGCCAGACAGCCAGCAGAGCCAGACAGCCAGCAGAACCAGACAGCCAGCAGAGCCAGACAGCCAGCAGAACCAGACAGCCAGCAGAGCCAGACAGCCAGCAGAACCAGACAGCCAGCAGAACCAGACAGCCAGCAGAGCCAGACAGCCAGCAGAGCCAGACAGCCAGCAGAACCAGACAGCCAGCAGAGCCAGACAGCCAGCAGAGCCAGACAGCCAGCAGAGCCAGACAGCCAGCAGAACCAGACAGCCAGCAGAGCCAGACAGCCAGCAGAGCCAGACAGCCAGCAGAGCTACAGGACGTCTGAGACATGACATCAGCACCCTCATGTTACACAGACACGTCTTTTAAGTCAGACATTTATAAACACTTTCACACATGCAGGCAACCACGAAGAGAAACACATAGGCTGAGACATCCACACACACACACACACACACACACACACACACACACACACACGCAACTCAACCTCTAGGTTTCTATCAGTCAGCAATTAAGCCATGTGTTTATTACTAACACCCTGATGAGAAAAGGCCCGCTGGGCCCACCACTGTGGTTGGATTCAGCCCAATCAGCACTTCTCTCATTACTTTCCCTGACTCACACCTTCTAATCTGTTTAATTCCCTACATAGTGCACTACTTTTGACCACAGTCATATGGGTCCTGTTCAAAAGAAGTGCACTCTACAGGGAGTGGGACGTCATTTGGGACACACCCCATTAGCACTTGCTGTGTAAATGGTTATTTATACCAAAACAATACGTAGGTGTGAGTGAGGGAGGGCGGGAGGGAGGGAGGGAAGTGTGTGTGTAAACAGATGCATGTATGAATGCATGCAGTTATGTGTGTGTGTGTTCGGTTATAGTTAACTTCATTCTAGGGAACACTTGGGTATGACACAGAAAACACATTGGTCCACACCTCTCACCACTCAGTACTGTGATATTTCACACCTCTCACCACTCATTACTGTGACATTCCACACCTCTCACCACTCATTACTGTGATATTCCACACCTCTCACCACTCATTACTGTGATATTCCACACCTCTCACCACTCATTACTGTGACATTCCACACCTCTCACCACTCATTACTGTGATATTCCACACCTCTTATTCCACACGCTCACCACTCATTACTGTGATATTCCACACCCCTCACCACTTATTACTGTGATATTCCACACCTCTTATTCCACACCGCTCACCACTCATTACTGTGATATTCCACACCTTTCACCATTCATTACTGTGATATTCCACACCTCTCACCACTCATTACTGTGATATTCCAAACCTCTGACCACTCATTACTGTGATATTCCACACCTTTCACCACTCATTACTGTGATATTCCAAACCTCTTATTCCACACCTCTCACCACTCATTACTGTGATATTCCACACCTTTCACCACTCATTACTGTGATATTCCACACCTCTCACCACTCATTACTGTGATATTCCACACCTTTCACCACTCATTACTGTGATATTCCACACCTCTCACCACTCATTACTGTGATATTCCACACCTCTCACCACTCATTACTGTAATATTCCACACCTCTCAGCACTCATTACTGTGATATTCCACACCTCTCACCAGTCATTACTGTGATATTCCACACCTCTCACCACTCATTACTGTAATATTCCACACCTCTTATTCCACACCTTTCACCACTCATCACTGTGATATTCCACACCTCTTATTCCACACCTTTCACCACTCATTACTGTAATATTCCACACCTCTTATTCCACACCTTTCACCACTCATTACTGTGATATTCCACACCTCTTATTCCACACCTCTCACCACTCATTACTGTGATATTCCATTCCTCTCACCAGTCATTACTGTGATATTCCACACCTCTCACCACTCATTACTGTAATATTCCACACCTCTTATTCCACACCTCTCACCACTCATTACTGTAATATTCCACACCTCTTATTCCACACCTTTCACCACTCATTACTGTAATATTCCACACCTCTTATTCCACACCTTTCACCACTCATTACTGTGATATTCCACACCTCTTATTCCACACCTCTCACCACTCATTACTGTGATATTCCACACCTTTCACCACTCATTACTGTGATATTCCACACCTCTCACCACTCATTACTGTGATATTCCACACCTATCACCACTCATTACTGTGATATTCCAAACCTCTTATTCCACACCTCTCACCACTCATTACTGTGACATTCCACACCTCTCACCACTCATTACTGTGATATTCCACACCTCTCACCACTCATTACTGTGATATTCCACACCTTTCACCACTCATTACTGTGATATTCCACACCTCTCACCACTCATTACTGTGATATTCCACACCTCTCACCACTCATTACTGTAATATTCCACACCTCTCAGCACTCATTACTGTGATATTCCACACCTCTCACCACTCATTACTGTAATATTCCACACCTCTTATTCCACACCTTTCACCACTCATCACTGTGATATTCCACACCTCTTATTCCACACCTTTCACCACTCATTACTGTAATATTCCACACCTCTTATTCCACACCTTTCACCACTCATTACTGTGATATTCCACACCTCTTATTCCACACCTCTCACCACTCATTACTGTGATATTCCACACCTCTCACCAGTCATTACTGTGATATTCCACACCTCTCACCACTCATTACTGTGATATTCCACACCTCTCACCACTCATTACTGTGATATTCCACACCTTTCACCACTCATTACTGTGATATTCCACACCTCTTATTCCACACCTCTCACCACTCATTACTGTGATATTCCACACCTCTCACCAGTCATTACTGTGATATTCCACACCTCTCACCACTCATTACTGTAATATTCCACACCTCTTATTCCACACCTTTCACCACTCATTACTGTGATATGGACTATTTTCTCAGATGTTATATTGCTCAGACTTCCACTTTACCTGGGGAATACACTAGTTCATCTTGAAGAGCTTTACCGGGAGAACAGAGTCCAACCTCCAACCCAGGAGCCATGACTGGCTAACAAGCACTGACGTTAACACAGACGGCCCATTGGTTCAGCTATGGATCTCAACCAAATTAAGATTCCTCCACTGAGCTCTCTATTGGCTGCTGGAATGGTGTGCTGGCACAGAGCACATCTAAAGAGCAAACGGCCTACAGAAAAGAGAATGGCAGATTTTCTGTAAGCCTGTGGCATAGCAACGGAAGAGACACTGGATGGTGGGGAGGGAAGGCAGGAGGGGTGTTCTATATTCCATACACAGAACAACCATTTACATGAATCACATCTAAAAAGACAACTACAATGCAAGGACAGGTGGTGAGGATGGGATTATAGGAGACCAGAGGAGGACAGGACAATGGGGAGTTGAGGAGAAGCGAGACTGAAGGGGTGGGGAGGGGAGACGGGAGAAAGAGGGGAAAGAGAAGGAACGAGGCAAGGTGAGATGAGGACAGGGGAGGAGAATCCAGGAGATGTGGGGAGAGGGAAGTCGTGGAGAGGGGAGACAAGACTAGATGGGGGAACAGCATTGCCCCACACAGAGACCCAGCCTGAGATCATCTTCCTCTCTGTAGAAGATAAGGCTTTAGGCTGGGCACCACTGCCTGCACACATTACAGGTAATACAGCACTCTGTGTTCCACTGAAAAACAAGCTGCACACGGACCATTCTTTTTGTTATTTGGGGCCAATTTAGCAAGCTGTGCTCCGTGGGATCACTTTCCTCGTGATGCTCCCATCCATCTGAAATAGAAATAAACGAAGAAAGAAAGAAAGAAAGAAAGAAAGAAAGAAAGAAAGAAAGAAAGAAAGGTTGACGATCAGCATCTAACATGCAGTGAAAATCCCTCCCGGGGTGCAGAGAGAGGTGCATAACTTTGAATTAAAATGCCCCATGAGATCTACTGCAGTATTAATGGGAGCATTATGTAAATGCTCAGATAATTACTGTCTTTAAGAATGCATTAGCTGATCTGGAGTCAGTTGGTAAAGTGACAGTATGCTGTTATAGAGACAGTACTTAGTTATTAGGGGCACTGAGTGGCATGGTGCTAGAAGTGAGTTATGGAGTTTGAGCTGAGTTCCACACAGTCTCTGGAACAGTGTCTGTATGAGAGAGACGAGGGCAGCGGTGGTTAAGTCAGGGAAACGTGTCCTAAAATAGACCGTGTAGTTAGGATGTGATGAGGTTAGGTGAGGGGACGGTAGACAAAACATTTTAAAAAACTAGGATTGAAAAAAACAAATGATTGAACTCAAGCAACTCAAGCGCCCATTGATTTGATTTGATGTATACAAACTGCTTTGAATTGAACTGTTTCTGACACTTTCTGACCACGAAGCAATTCATTTACAGTCACGCCTACCTCTTTAGAAAAGCACTTAGCTGGACATGCAATCAACGTCGAAAACACCTCACTATTAGTTCAATAGCTCACTATTAGGTCAATAAGGGCTAAGGGCTAAAGGTTAGTATGGGCAGAGGGACAGAGGAGTGGAGTGATGAGGGATAGAGGAGTGGAGTGATGAGGGATAGAGGAGTGATGAGGGATAGAGGAGTGGAGTGATGAGGGATAGAGGAGTGGAGTGATGAGGGATAGAGGAGTGGAGTGATGAGGGATAGAGGAGTGGAGTGCTGAGGGATAGAGGAGTGATGAGGGATAGAGGAGTGGAGTGATGAGGGATAGAGGAGTGGAGTGATGAGGGATAGAGGAGTGGAGTGCTGAGGGATAGAGGAGTGATGAGGGACAGAGGAGTGGAGTGATGAGGGATAGAGGAGTGGAGTGATGAGGGATAGAGGAGTGGAGTGATGAGGGACAGAGGAGTGATGAAGGATAGAGGAGTGATGAGGGACAGAGGAGTGATGAGGGATAGAGGAGTGGAGTGATGAGGGATAGAGGAGTGATGAGGGATAGAGAAGTGGAGTGATGAGGGATAGAGGAGTGATGAGGGACAGAGGAGTGATGAGGGATAGAGGAGTGGAGTGATGAGGGATAGAGGAGTGATGAGGGATAGAGGAGTGGAGTGATGAGGGATAGAGGAGTGGAGTGATGAGGGACAGAGGAGTGATGAAGGATAGAGGAGTGATGAGGGACAGAGGAGTGATGAGGGATAGAGGAGTGGAGTGATGAGGGATAGAGGAGTGATGAGGGATAGAGAAGTGGAGTGATGAGGGATAGAGGAGTGATGAGGGACAGAGGAGTGATGAGGGATAGAGGAGTGGAGTGATGAGGGATAGAGGAGTGATGAGGGATAGAGGAGTGGAGTGATGAGAGATAGAGGAGTGGAGTGATGAGGGATAGAGGAGTGATGAGGGATAGAGGAGTGGAGTGCTGAGGGATAGAGGAGTGATGAGGGACAGAGGAGTGGAGTGATGAGGGATAGAGGAGTGATGAGGGATAGAGGAGTGATGAGGGATAGAGGAGTGGAGTGATGAGGGATAGTGGAGTGATGAGGGATAGAGGAGTGATGAGGGATAGAGGAGTGGAGTGATGAGGGATAGAGAAGTGGAGTGATGAGGAATAGAGGAGTGATGAGGGATAGAGGAGTGGAGTGATGAGGGATAGAGGAGTGATGAGGGATAGAGAAGTGGAGTGATGAGGGATAGAGGAGTGATGAGGGATAGAGGAGTGGAGTGATGAGGGATAGAGAAGTGGAGTGATGAGGGATAGAGGAGTGATGAGGGATAGAGGAGTGATGAGGGATAGTGGAGTGGAGTGATGAGGGATAGGGGAGTGGAGTGATGAGGGATGAGGGATAGGGGAGTGGAGTGATGGAGAGATAGAGGAGTGGAGTGATGGAGATATAGAGGAGTGGAGTGATGAGAGATAGAGGACTGGAGTGATGGAGAGATAGAGGAGTGATGAGAGATAGAGGAGTGATGAGGGATAAAGGGGTGAAGTGATGGAGGGTGGAGTGATGGAGGGATAGAGGGATAGAGGAGTGGAGTGATGGAGGGATAGAGGGATAGAGGAGTGGAGTGATGGAGGGATAGAGGGATAGAGGAGTGTAGTGATGGAGGGATAGAGGAGTGGAGTGATGGAGGGATAGAGGGATAGAGGAGTGGAGTGATTGAGGGATAGAGGGATAGAGGAGTGGAGTGATGGAGGGATAGAGGGATAGAGGAGTAGAGTGGTGGAGGGATAGAGGGATAGAGGAGTGGAGTGATGGAGGGATAAAGGGGTGAAGTGATGGAGGGTGGAGTGATGGAGGGATAGAGGGGTGAAGTGATGGCGGGATAGAGGAGTTTAGTGATGGAGGGATAGAGGGATAGAGGAGTGGAGTGATGGAGGGATGGAGGAGTGGAGTGATGGAGGGATAGAGGAGTGGAGTGATGGAGGGATAGAGGAGTGGAGTGATGGAGGGATAGAGGAGTGGAGTGATGGAGGGATAGAGGAGTGGAGTGATGGAGGGATGGAGTGTTGGAGGGGTGGAGTGATAGAGTGTTGGAGGGATAGAGGAGTGGAGTGATGAGGGATAGAGGAGTGGAGTGATGAGGGATAGAGGAGTGGAGTGATGGAGGGATAGAGGAGTGGAGTGATGGAGTGTTGGAGGGGTGGAGTGATGGAGTGTTGGAGGGATAGAGGGGTGGAGTGATGGGAAGGGAAACTGAGGAGGTTATGGAAAGTTGACTTGTACCTCTACCCTCGGAAAGAGAGGGAGAAAGAGAGTTAGAGATTCTGTACAACATTTTATTAAACTGCTAATAAAGTTTACTGCTCTCACTTAGGCAGTGTCACTCACACATTCTCTCTCTATGTCTTTCTCTCACTTGCCCGCCAGGCTGCTCACTCACTCAGGTTGTCAAGGTCTCACTCAATCTATAATTCATACTATTCTTCATATGCACTTCGAAATTGTTCAGAACAGGTTATATGTCTACAGTTGATCAGGACAGGTTATATGTCTACAGTTGATCAGAACAGAACATGTCTACAGTTGATCAGGACAGGTAATATGTCTACAGTTGATCATAACAGGTTATATATCTACAATTGATCAGAACAGAACATGTCTACAGTTGATCAGAACAGGTTATATGTCTACAGTTGATCAGAACAGGTAATATGTCTACAGTTGATCAGAACAGGTTATATGTCTACTGTTGATCAGAACAGGTAATATGTCTACAGTTGATCAGAACAGGTAATATGTCTACAGTTGATCAGAACAGAACATGTCTACAGTTGATCAGAACAGAACATGTCTACAGTTGATCAGAACAGGTTATATGTCTACAGTTGATCAGAACAGGTTATATGTCTACAGTTGATCAGAACAGGTTATATGTCTACAGTTGATCAGAACAGGTTATATGTCTACAGTTGATCAGAACAGGTAATATGTCTACAGTTGATCAGAACAGGTTATATGTCTACTGTTGATCAGAACAGGTAATATGTCTACAGTTGATCAGAACAGGTAATATGTCTACAGTTGATCAGAACAGAACATGTCTACAGTTGATCAGAACAGAACATGTCTACAGTTGATCAGAACAAGTTATATGTCTACAGTTGATCAGAACAGGTAATATGTCTACAGTTGATCAGAACAGGTTATATGTCTACAGTTGATCAGAACAGGTAATATGTCTACAGTTGATCAGAACAGGTAATATGTCTACAGTTGATCAGAACAGGTAATATGTCTACAGTTGATCAGAACAGGTTATATGTCTACAGTTGATCAGAACAGGTAATATGTCTACAGTTGATCAGAACAGGTTATATGTCTACAGTTGATCAGAACAGGTAATATGTCTACAGTTGATCAGAACAGGTAATATGTCTACAGTTGATCAGAACAGAACATGTCTACAGTTGATCAGAACAGGTTATATGTCTACAGTTGATCATAACAGGTTATATGTCTACAGTTGATCAGGACAGGTAATATGTCTACAGTTAATCAGAACAGAACATGTGTACAGTTGATCAGAACAGAACATGTCTACAGTTGATCAGGACAGGAAATATGTCTACAGTTGATCAGGACAGGAAATATGTCTACAGTTGATCAGGACAGGTAATATGTCTACAGTTGATCAGAACAGGTAATATGTCTACAGTTGATCAGAACAGGTAATATGTCTACAGTTGATCAGAACAGGTTATATGTCTACAGTTGATCAGAACAGGTAATATGTCTACAGTTGATCAGAACAGGTAATATGTCTACAGTTGATCAGAACAGAATATGTCTACAGTTAATCAGAACAGGTTATATGTCTACAGTTGATCATAACAGGTTATATGTCTACAGTTGATCAGGACAGGTAATATGTCTACAGTTGATCAGAACAGAACATGTCTACAGTTGATCAGAACAGAACATGTCTACAGTTGATCAGGACAGGAAAAATGTCTACAGTTGATCAGGACAGGAAATATGTCTACAATTGATCAGAACAGGTTATATGTCTACAGTTGATCAGAACAAGTAATATGTCTACAGTTGATCAGAACAGGTAATATGTCTACAGTTGATCAGAACAGTTTATGTGTCTACAGTTGATCAGAACAGAACATGTCTACAGTTGATCAGAACAGGTTATATGTCTACAGTTGATCAGAACAGAACATGTCTACAGTTGATCAGAACAGGTTATATGTCTACAGTTGATCAGAACAGGTAATATGTCTACACTTGATCAGAACAGGTTATATGTCTACAGTTGATCAGAACAGGTTATATGTCTACAGTTGATCAGAACAGGTTATATGTCTACAGTTGATCAGAACAGGTTATATGTCTACAGTTGATCAGGACAGGTAATATGTCTACAGTTGATCAGAACAGAACATGTCTACAGTTGATCAGAACAGGTAATATGTCTACAGTTGATCAGAACAGGTTATATGTCTACTGTTGATCAGAACAGGTTATATGTCTACAGTTGATCAGAACAGGTTATATGTTTACAGTTGATCAGAACAGAACATGTCTACAGTTGATCAGAACAGGTTATATGTCTACAGTTGATCAGAACAGGTTATATGTCTACAGTTGATCAGAACAGGTTATATGTCTACAGTTGATCAGAACAGGTTATATGTCTACAGTTGATCAGAACAGGTTATATGTCTACTGTTGATCAGAACAGGTTATATGTCTACAGTTGATCAGAACAGGTAATATGTCTACAGTTGATCAGAACAGGTTATATGTCTACAGTTGATCAGAACAGGTAATATGTCTACAGTTGATCAGAACAGGTAATATGTCTACAGTTGATCAGAACAGAACATGTCTACAGTTGATCAGAACAAGTTATATGTCTACAGTTGATCATAACAGGTTATATGTCTACAGTTGATCAGGACAGGTAATATGTCTACAGTTGATCAGAACAGAACATGTCTACAGTTGATCAGAACAGAACATGTCTACAGTTGATCAGAACAGGTTATATGTCTACTGTTGATCAGAACAGGTTATATGTCTACAGTTGATCAGAACAGGTTATATGTCTACAGTTGATCAGAACAGGTAATATGTCTACAGTTGATCAGAACAGGTTATATGTCTACAGTTGATCAGAACAGGTAATATGTCTACAGTTGATCAGAACAGGTTATATGTCTACAGTTGATCAGAACAGGTAATATGTCTACAGTTGATCAGAACAGGTAATATGTCTACAGTTGATCAGAACAGAACATGTCTACAGTTGATCAGAACAGGTTATATGTCTACAGTTGATCATAACAGGTTATATGTCTACAGTTGATCAGGACAGGTAATATGTCTACAGTTGATCAGAACAGAACATGTCTACAGTTGATCAGAACAGAACATTTTCTACAGTTGATCAGGACAGGAAATATGTCTACAGTTGATCAGGACAGGTAATATGTCTACAGTTGATCAGAACAGGTAATATGTCTACAGTTGATCAGAACAGGTTATATGTCTACAGTTGATCAGAACAGGTTATATGTCTACAGTTGATCAGAACAGGTTATATGTCTACAGTTGATCAGAACAGAACATGTCTACAGTTGATCAGAACAGGTTATATGTCTACAGTTGATCAGAACAGGTTATATGTCTACAGTTGATCAGAACAGGAATATGTCTACAGTTGATCAGAACAGGTAATATGTCTACAGTTGATCAGAACAGGTAATATGTCTACAGTTGATCAGAACAGGTTATATGTCTACAGTTGATCAGAACAGGTTATATGTCTACAGTTGATCAGAACAGGTTATATGTCTACAGTTGATCAGAACAGGTTATATGTCTCAGTTGATCAGGACAGGTAATATGTCTACAGTTGATCAGAACAGAACATGTCTACAGTTGATCAGAACAGGTAATATGTCTACATGTCTACAGTTGATCAGAACAGGTAGGTTATATGTCTACAGTTGATCAGAACAGAACATGTCTACAGTTGATCAGAACAGAACATGTCTACAGTTGATCAAAACAGGTTATACTAGTTGATCAGAACAGGTTATATGTCTACAGTTGATCAGGACAGGAAATATGTCTACAGTTGATCAGGACAGGTAATATGTCTACAGTTGATCAGAACAGGTTATATGTCTACAGTTGATCAGAACAGGTAATATGTCTACAGTTGATCAGAACAGGTTATATGTCTACAGTTGATCAGAACAGGTAATATGTCTACAGTTGATCAGAACAGGTAATATGTCTACAGTTGATCAGAACAGAACATGTCTACAGTTAATCAGAACAGGTTATATGTCTACAGTTGATCATAACAGGTTATATGTCTACAGTTGATCAGGACAGGTAATATGTCTACAGTTGATCAGAACAGAACATGTCTACAGTTGATCAGAACAGAACATTTTCTACAGTTGATCAGGACAGGAAATATGTCTACAGTTGATCAGGACAGGTAATATGTCTACAGTTGATCAGAACAGGTAATATGTCTACAGTTGATCAGAACAGGTTATATGTATACTGTTGATCAGAACAGGTTATATGTCTACAGTTGATCAGAACAGGTTATATGTTTACAGTTGATCAGAACAGAACATGTCTACAGTTGATCAGAACAGGTTATATGTCTACAGTTGATCAGAACAGGTTATATATCTACAGTTGATCAGAACAGAACATGTCTACAGTTGATCAGAACAGGTAATATGTCTACAGTTGATCAGAACAGGTAATATGTCTACAGTTGATCAGAACAGGTTATATGTCTACTGTTGATCAGAACAGGGAATATGTCTACAGTTGATCAGAACAGGTTATATGTCTACTGTTGATCAGAACAGGTTATATGTCTACAGTTAATCAGAACAGGTCATATGTCTACAGTTGATCAGAACAGAACATGTCTACAGTTGATCAGAACAGAACATGTCTACAGTTGATCAGAACAGGTTATATGTCTACAGTTGATCAGAACAGGTTATATGTCTACAGTTGATCAGAACAGGTTATATGTCTACAGTTGATCAGAACAGGTTATATGTCTAAAGTTGATCAGGACAGGTAATATGTCTACAGTTGATCAGAACAGAACATGTCTACAGTTGATCAGGACAGGAAATATGTCTACAGTTGATAAGGACAGGAAATATGTCTACAGTTGATCAGGACAGGTAATATGTCTACAGTTGATCAGAACAGGTAATATGTCTACAGTTGATCAGAACAGGTAATATGTCTACAGTTGATCAGAACAGAACATGTCTACAGTTGATCAGAACAGGTTATATGTCTACAGTTGATCAGAACAGGTTATATGTCTACAGTTGATCAGAACAGAACATGTCTACAGTTGATCAGAACAGGTTATATGTCTACAGTTGATCAGAACAGGTTATATGTCTACAGTTGATCAGAACAGGTTATATGTCTACAGTTGATCAGAACAGGTTATAAGTCTACAGTTGATCAGAACAGGTAATATGTCTACAGTTGATCAGAACAGGTAATATGTCTACAGTTGATCAGAACAGGTAATATGTCTACAGTTGATCAGAACAGAACATGTCCACAGTTGATCAGAACAGGTAATATGTCTACAGTTGATCAGAACAGGTAATATGTCTACAGTTGATCAGAACAGAACATGTCTACAGTTGATCAGAACAGGTTATATGTCTACTGTTGATCAGAACAGGTTATATGTCTACAGTTGATCAGAACAGGTTATATGTCTACAGTTGATCAGGACAGGTATTACGTCTACTGTTGATCAGAACAGGTTATATGTCTACAGTTGATCAGAACAGGTTATATGTCTACTGTTGATCAGAACAGGTTATATGTCTACAGTTGATCAGAACAGGTTATATATCTACAGTTGATCAGAACAGGTTATATGTCTACTGTTGATCAGAACAGAACATGTCTACAGTTGATCAGAACAGGTAATATGTCTACAGTTGATCAGAACAGGTAATATGTCTACAGTTGATCAGAACAGAACATGTCTACTGTTGATCAGAACAGGTTATATGTCTACAGTTGATCAGAACAGGTTATATGTCTACAGTTGATCAGAACAGGTTATATGTCTACAGTTGATCAGAACAGGTTATATGTCCACAGTTGATCAGAACAGGTAATATGTCTACAGTTGATCAGAACAGGTAATATGTCTACAGTCGATCAGAACAGAACATGTCTACAGTTGATCAGAACAGGTAATATGTCTACAGTTGATCAGAACAGGTAATATGTCTACAGTTGATCAGAACAGAACATGTCTACAGTTGATCAGAACAGAACATGTCTACAGTTGATCAGAACAGAACATGTCTACAGTTGATCAGAACAGGTTATATGTCTACTGTTGATCAGAACAGGTTATATGTCTACAGTTGATCAGAACAGGTTATATGTCTACAGTTGATCAGAACAGGTTATATGTCTACTGTTGATCAGAACAGGTTATATGTATACAGTTGATCAGAACAGGTTATATGTCTACTGTTGATCAGAACAGGTTATATGTCTACAGTTGATCAGAACAGGTTATATGTCTACAGTTGATCAGAACAGGTAATATGTCTACAGTTGATCAGAACAGGTTATATGTCTACAGTTGATCAGAACAGGTTATATGTCTACAGTTGATCAGAACAGGTTATATGTCTACAGTTGATCAGTACAGGTTATATGTCTACAGTTGATCAGAACAGGTTATATGTCTATAGTTGATCAGAACAGGTTATATGTCTACAGATGATCAGAACAGGTAATATGTCTACAGTTGATCAGAACAGGTAATATGTCTACAGTTGATCAGAACAGAACATGTCTACAGTTGATCAGAACAGGTAATATGTCTACAGTTGATCAGAACAGGTAATATGTCTACAGTTGATCAGAACAGAACATGTCTACAGTTGATCAGAACAGAACATGTCTACAGTTGATCAGAACAGAACATGTCTACAGTTGATCAGAACAGGTTATATGTCTACAGTTGATCAGAACAGGTTATATGTCTACTGTTGATCAGAACAGGTAATATGTCTACAGTTGATCAGAACAGGTTATATGTCTACTGTTGATCAGAACAGGTTATATGTCTACAGTTGATCAGAACCGGTAATATGTCTACAGTTGATCAGAACAGAACATGTCTAAAGTTGATCAAAACAGAACAAGTCTACAGTTGATCAGAACAGGTTATATGTCTACAGTTTATCAGAACAGGTTATATGTCTACAGTTGATCAGAACAGGTTATATGTCTACTGTTGATCAGAACAGGTTATATGTCTACAGTTGATCAGAACAGGTAATATGTCTACAGTTGATCAGAACAGGTTATATGTCTACAGTTGATCAGAACAGGTTATATGTCTACAGTTGATCAGAACAGGTAATATGTCTACAGTTGATCAGAACAGAACATGTCTACTGTTGATCAGAACAGGTTATATGTCTACAGTTGATCAGAACAGGTTATATGTCTACAGTTGATCAGAACAGGTTATATGTCTACAGTTGATCAGAACAGGTTATATGTCCACAGTTGATCAGAACAGGTAATATGTCTACAGTTGATCAGAACAGGTAATATGTCTACAGTTGATCAGAACAGAACATGTCTACAGTTGATCAGAACAGGTAATATGTCTACAGTTGATCAGAACAGGTAATATGTCTACAGTTGATCAGAACAGAACATGTCTACAGTTGATCAGAACAGAACATGTCTACAGTTGATCAGAACAGAACATGTCTAAAGTTGATCAGAACAGGTTATATGTCTACTGTTGATCAGAACAGGTTATATGTCTACAGTTGATCAGAACAGGTTATATGTCTACAGTTGATCAGAACAGGTTATATGTCTACAGTTGATCAGAACAGGTTATATGTCTACTGTTGATCAGAACAGGTTATATGTATACAGTTGATCAGAACAGGTTATATGTCTACTGTTGATCAGAACAGGTTATATGTCTACAGTTGATCAGAACAGGTTATATGTCTACAGTTGATCAGAACAGGTAATATGTCTACAGTTGATCAGAACAGGTTATATGTCTACAGTTGATCAGAACAGGTTATATGTCTACAGTTGATCAGAACAGGTTATATGTCTACAGTTGATCAGTACAGGTTATATGTCTACAGTTGATCAGAACAGGTTATATGTCTATAGTTGATCAGAACAGGTTATATGTCTACAGTTGATCAGAACAGGTAATATGTCTACAGTTGATCAGAACAGGTAATATGTCTACAGTTGATCAGAACAGAACATGTCTACAGTTGATCAGAACAGGTAATATGTCTACAGTTGATCAGAACAGGTAATATGTCTACAGTTGATCAGAACAGAACATGTCTACAGTTGATCAGAACAGAACATGTCTACAGTTGATCAGAACAGAACATGTCTACAGTTGATCAGAACAGGTTATATGTCTACTGTTGATCAGAACAGGTTATATGTCTACAGTTGATCAGAACAGGTTATGTGTCTACTGTTGATCAGAACAGGTAATATGTCTACAGTTGATCAGAACAGGTTATATGTCTACTGTTGATCAGAACAGGTTATATGTCTACAGTTGATCAGAACCGGTAATATGTCTACAGTTGATCAGAACAGAACATGTCTAAAGTTGATCAAAACAGAACAAGTCTACAGTTGATCAGAACAGGTTATATGTCTACAGTTTATCAGAACAGGTTATATGTCTACAGTTGATCAGAACAGGTTATATGTCTACTGTTGATCAGAACAGGTTATATGTCTACAGTTGATCAGAACAGGTAATATGTCTACAGTTGATCAGAACAGGTTATATGTCTACAGTTGATCAGAACAGGTTATATGTCTACAGTTGATCAGAACAGGTAATATGTCTACAGTTGATCAGAACAGATAATATGTCTACAGTTGATCAGAACAGAACATGTCTACAGTTGATCAGAACAGGTAATATGTCTACAGTTGATCAGAACAGGTAATATGTCTACAGTTGATCAGAACAGAACATGTCTACAGTTGATCAGAACTGAACATGTCTACTGTTGATCAGAACAGGTTATATGTCTACAGTTGATCAGAACAGGTTATATGTCTACAGTTGATCAGAACAGGTTATATGTCTACAGTTGATCAGAACAGGTTATATGTCCACAGTTGATCAGAACAGGTAATATGTCTACAGTTGATCAGAACAGGTAATATGTCTACAGTTGATCAGAACAGGTTATATGTCTACAGTTGATCAGAACAGGTTATATGTCCACAGTTGATCAGAACAGGTAATATGTCTACAGTTGATCAGAACAGGTAATATGTCTACAGTTGATCAGAACAGAACATGTCTACAGTTGATCAGAACAGGTAATATGTCTACAGTTGATCAGAACAGGTAATATGTCTACAGTTGATCAGAACAGAACATGTCTACAGTTGATCAGAACAGAACATGTCTACAGTTGATCAGAACAGAACATGTCTAAAGTTGATCAGAACAGGTTATATGTCTACTGTTGATCAGAACAGGTTATATGTCTACAGTTGATCAGAACAGGTTATATGTCTACAGTTGATCAGAACAGGTTATATGTCTACAGTTGATCAGAACAGGTTATATGTCTACAGTTGATCAGAACAGGTTATATGTCTACTGTTGATCAGAACAGGTAATATGTATACAGTTGATCAGAACAGGTTATATGTCTACTGTTGATCAGAACAGGTTATATGTCTACAGTTGATCAGAACAGGTTATATGTCTACAGTTGATCAGAACAGGTAATATGTCTACAGTTGATCAGAACAGGTTATATGTCTACAGTTGATCAGAACAGGTTATATGTCTACAGTTGATCAGAACAGGTTATATGTCTACAGTTGATCAGTACAGGTTATATGTCTACAGTTGATCAGAACAGGTTATATGTCTACAGTTGATCAGAACAGGTTATATGTCTACAGTTGATCAGAACAGGTAATATGTCTACAGTTGATCAGAACAGGTAATATGTCTACAGTTGATCAGAACAGAACATGTCTACAGTTGATCAGAACAGGTAATATGTCTACAGTTGATCAGAACAGGTAATATGTCTACAGTTGATCAGAACAGAACATGTCTACAGTTGATCAGAACAGAACATGTCTACAGTTGATCAGAACAGAACATGTCTACAGTTGATCAGAACAGGTTATATGTCTACTGTTGATCAGAACAGGTTATATGTCTACAGTTGATCAGAACAGGTTATATGTCTACTGTTGATCAGAACAGGTAATATGTCTACAGTTGATCAGAACAGGTTATATGTCTACTGTTGATCAGAACAGGTTATATGTCTACAGTTGATCAGAACCGGTAATATGTCTACAGTTGATCAGAACAGAACATGTCTAAAGTTGATCAAAACAGAACAAGTCTACAGTTGATCAGAACAGGTTATATGTCTACAGTTTATCAGAACAGGTTATATGTCTACAGTTGATCAGAACAGGTTATATGTCTACTGTTGATCAGAACAGGTTATATGTCTACAGTTGATCAGAACAGGTAATATGTCTACAGTTGATCAGAACAGGTTATATGTCTACAGTTGATCAGAACAGGTTATATGTCTACAGTTGATCAGAACAGGTAATATGTCTACAGTTGATCAGAACAGATAATATGTCTACAGTTGATCAGAACAGAACATGTCTACAGTTGATCAGAACAGGTAATATGTCTACAGTTGATCAGAACAGGTAATATGTCTACAGTTGATCAGAACAGGTAATATGTCTACAGTTGATCAGAACAGAACATGTCTACAGTTGATCAGAACTGAACATGTCTACAGTTGATCAGAACAGGTTATATGTCTACAGTTGATCAGAACAGGTTATATGTCTACAGTTGATCAGAACAGGTTATATGTCTACAGTTGATCAGAACTGGTTATATGTCTACTGTTGATCAGAACAGGTTATATGTCTACAGTTGATCAGAACAGGTAATATGTCTACAGTTTCATCAGAACAGGTTATATGTCTACAGTTGATCAGAACAGGTAATATGTCTACAGTTGATCAGAACAGGTAATATGTCTACAGTTGATCAGAACAGAACATGTCTACAGTTGATCAGAACAGGTTATATGTCTACAGTTGATCAGAACAGGTTATATGTCTACAGTTGATCAGAACAGGTTATATGTTTACAGTTGATCAGAACAGGTAATATGTCTACAGTTGATCAGAACAGAACATGTCTACAGTTGATCAAAACAAGTAATATGTCTACAGTTGATCAGAACAGGTAATATGTCTACAGTTGATCAGAACAGGTTATATGTCTACAGTTGATCAGAACAGAACATGTCTACGGTTGATCAGAACAGAACATGTCTACAGTTGATCAGAACAGGTTATATGTCTACAGTTGATCAGAACAGGTTATATGTCTACAGTTGATCAGAACAGGTTATATGTCTACAGTTGATCAGAACAGAACATGTCTACAGTTGATCAGAACAGGTTATATGTCTACAGTTGATCAGGACAGGTAATATGTCTACAGTTGATCAGAACAGGTAATATGTCTACAGTTGATCAGAACAGGTTATATGTCTACAGTTGATCAGGACAGGTAATATGTCTACAGTTGATCAGAACAGAACATGTCTACAGTTGATCAGAACAGGTAATATGTCTACAGTTGATCAGAACAGGTTATATGTCTACTGTTGATCAGAACAGGTTATATGTCTACAGTTGATCAGAACAGGTTATATGTTTACAGTTGATCAGAACAGAACATGTCTACAGTTGATCAGAACAGGTTATATGTCTACAGTTGATCAGAACAGGTTATATATCTACAGTTGATCAGAACAGAACATGTCTACAGTTGATCAGAACAGGTAATATGTCTACAGTTGATCAGAACAGGTAATATGTCTACAGTTGATCAGAACAGATTATATGTCTACTGTTGATCAGAACAGGTAATATGTCTACAGTTGATCAGAACAGGTTATATGTCTACAGTTGATCAGAACAGAACATGTCTACAGTTGATCAGAACAGGTTATATGTCTACAGTTGATCAGAACAGAACATGTCTACAGTTGATCAGAACAGGTTATATGTCTACTGTTGATCAGAACAGGTTATATGTCTACAGTTGATCAGGACAGGTAATATGTCTACAGTTGATCAGAACAGGTAATATGTCTACAGTTGATCAGAACAGAACATGTCTACAGTTGATCAGGACAGGAAATATGTCTACAGTTGATCAGGACAGGTAATATGTCTACAGTTGATCAGAACAGGTAATATGTCTACAGTTGATCAGAACAGGTTATATGTCTACAGTTGATCAGGACAGGTAATATGTCTACAGTTGATCAGAACAGAACATGTCTACAGTTGATCAGAACAGGTAATATGTCTACAGTTGATCAGAACAGGTTATATGTCTACAGTTGATCAGAACAGGTTATATGTCTACAGTTGATCAGAACAGGTTATATGTTTACAGTTGATCAGAACAGAACATGTCTACAGTTGATCAGAACAGGTTATATGTCTACAGTTGATCAGAACAGGTTATACATCTACAGTTGATCAGAACAGAACATGTCTACAGTTGATCAGAACAGGTAATATGTCCACAGTTGATCAGAACAGGTAATATGTCTACAGTTGATCAGAACAGATTATATGTCTACAGTTGATCAGAACAGGTAATATGTCTACAGTTGATCAGAACAGGTAATATGTCTACAGTTGATCAGAACAGGTTATATGTCTACAGTTGATCAGAACAGAACATGTCTACAGTTGATCAGAACAGGTTATATGTCTACAGTTGATCAGAACAGAACATGTCTACAGTTGATCAGAACAGGTTATATGTCTACTGTTGATCAGAACAGGTTCTATGTCTACAGTTGATCAGAACAGGTTATATGTCTACTGTTGACCAGAACAGGTAATATGTCTACAGTTGATCAGAACAGGTTATATGTCTACTGTTGATCAGAACAGGTTATATGTCTACAGTTGATCAGAACAGGTAATATGTCTACAGTTGATCAGAACAGAACATGTCTACAGTTGATCAGAACAGAACAAGTCTACAGTTGATCAGAACAGGTTATATGTCTACAGTTGATCAGAACAGGTTATATGTCTACAGTTGATCAGAACAGGTTATATGTCTACTGTTGATCAGAACAGGTTATATGTCTACAGTTGATCAGAACAGGTAATATGTCTACTGTTGATCAGAACAGGTTATATGTCTACAGTTGATCAGAACAGGTTATATGTCTACAGTTGATCAGAACAGGTTATATGTCTACAGTTGATCAGAACAGGTAATATGTCTACAGTTGATCAGAACAGAACATGTCTACAGTTGATCAGAACAGGTAATATGTCTACAGTTGATCAGAACAGGTAATATGTCTACAGTTGATCAGATCAGGTAATATGTCTACAGTTGATCAGAACAGAACATGTCTACAGTTGATCAGAACAGAACATGTCTACAGTTGATCAGAACAGGTTATATGTCTACAGTTGATCAGAACAGGTTATATGTCTACAGTTGATCAGAACAGGTTATATGTCTACTGTTGATCAGAACAGGTTATATGTCTACAGTTGATCAGAACAGGTAATATGTCTACAGTTGATCAGATCAGGTTATATGTCTACAGTTGATCAGAACAGGCAATATGTCTACAGTTGATCAGAACAGGTATTATGTCTACAGTTGATCAGAACAGAACATGTCTACAGTTGATCAGAACAGGTTATATGTCTACAGTTGATCATAACAGGTTATATGTCTACAGTTGATCAGGACAGGTAATATGTCTACAGTTGATCAGAACAGAACATGTCTCTAGTTGATCAGAACAGAACAGGTCTACAGTTGATCAGGACAGGAAATATGTCTACAGTTGATCAGGACAGGAAATATGTCTACAGTTGATCAGGACAGGTAATATGTCTACAGTTGATCAGAACAGGTAATATGTCTGCAGTTGATCAGAACAGGTAATATGTCTACAGTTGATCAGAACAGGTAATAAGTCTACAGTTGATCGAACAGGTAATATGTCTACAGTTGATCAGAACAGAACATGTCTACAGTTGATCAGAACAGGTTATATGTCTACAGTTGATCATAACAGGTTATATGTCTACAGTTGATCAGGACAGGTAATATGTCTACAGTTGATCAGAACAGAACATGTCTACAGTTGATCAGAAGAGAACATGTCTACAGTTGATCAGGACAGGAAATATGTCTACAGTTGATCAGGACAGGAAATATGTCTACAGTTGATCAGGACAGGTAATATGTCTACAGTTGATCAGAACAGGTAATATGTCTACAGTTGATCAGAACAGGTTATATGTCTACAGTTGATCAGGACAGGTAATATGTCTACAGTTGATCAGAACAGAACATGTCTACAGTTGATCAGAACAGAACATGTCTACAGTTGATCAGAAAATAACAAGTCTACAGTTGATCAGAACAGGTTATATGTCTACAGTTGATCAGAACAGGTTATATGTCTACAGTTGATCAGAACAGGTTATATGTCTACAGTTGATCAGAACAGGTTATATGTCTACAGTTGATCAGAACAGGTTATTTGTCTACAGTTGATCAGGACAGGAAATATGTCTACAGTTGATCAGAACAGAACATGTCTACAGTTGATCAGAACAGAACATGTCTACAGTTGATCAGGACAGGAAATATGTCTACAGTTGATCAGGACAGGAAATATGTCTACAGTTGATCAGGACAGGTAATATGTCTACAGTTGATCAGAACAGGTAATATGTCTACAGTTGATCAGAACAGGTAACATGTCTACAGTTGATCAGAACAGATTATATGTCTACAGTTGATCAGGACAGGTAATATGTCTACAGTTGATCAGAACAGAACATGTCCACAGTTGATCAGAACAGGTAATATGTCTACAGTTGATCAGAACAGGTTATATGTCTACTGTTGATCAGAACAGGTTACATGTCTACAGTTGATCAGAACAGGTTATATGTTTACAGTTGATCAGAACAGAACATGTCTACAGTTGATCAGAACAGGTTATATGTCTACAGTTGATCAGAACAGGTTATATGTCTACAGTTGATCAGAACAGGTTATATGTCTACAGTTGATCAGAACAGGTTATATGTCTACAGTTGATCAGAACAGGTAATATGTCTACAGTTGATCAGAACAGGTTATATGTCTACAGTTGATCAGAACAGGTTATATGTCTACAGTTGATCAGAACAGGTTATATGTCTACAGTTGATCAGAACAGGTTATATGTCTACAGTTGATCAGAACAGGTTATATGTCTACAGTTGATCAGAACAGGTAATATGTCTACAGTTGATCAGAACAGGTAATATGTCTACAGTTGATCAGAACAGAACATGTCTACAGTTGATCAGAACAGAACATGTCTACAGTTGATCAGAACAGGTTATAAGTCTACTGTTGATCAGAACAGGTTATATGTCTACAGTTGATCAGAACAGGTTATATGTCTACAGTTGATCAGGACAGGTATTACGTCTACTGTTGATCAGAACAGGTTATATGTCTACAGTTGATCAGAACAGGTTACATGTCTACTGTTGATCAGAACAGGTTATATGTCTACAGTTGATCAGAACAGGTTATATGTCTACAGTTGATCAGAACAGGTTATATGTCTACTGTTGATCAGAACAGAACATGTCTACAGTTGATCAGAACAGGTAATATGTCTACAGTTGATCAGAACAGGTAATATGTCTACAGTTGATCAGAACAGAACATGTCTACTGTTGATCAGAACAGGTTATATGTCTACAGTTGATCAGAACAGGTTATATGTCTACAGTTGATCAGAACAGGTTATATGTCTACAGTTGATCAGAACAGGTAATATGTCTACAGTTGATCAGAACAGGTAATATGTCTACAGTTGATCAGAACAGAACATGTCTACAGTTGATCAGAACAGGAAATATGTCTACAGTTGATCAGAACAGGTAATATGTCTACAGTTGATCAGAACAGGAAATATGTCTACAGTTGATCAGAACAGGTATTATGTCTACAGTTGATCAGAACAGAACATGTCTACAGTTGATCAGAACAGGTTATATGTCTACAGTTGATCATAACAGGTTATATGTCTACAGTTGATCAGGACAGGTAATATGTCTACAGTTGATCAGAACAGAACATGTCTCTAGTTGATCAGAACAGAACAGGTCTACAGTTGATCAGGACAGGAAATATGTCTACAGTTGATCAGGACAGGAAATATGTCTACAGTTGATCAGGACAGGTAATATGTCTACAGTTGATCAGAACAGGTAATATGTCTGCAGTTGATCAGAACAGGTAATATGTCTACAGTTGATCAGAACAGGTAATATGTCTACAGTTGATCAGAACAGAACATGTCTACAGTTGATCAGAACAGGTTATATGTCTACAGTTGATCATAACAGGTTATATGTCTACAGTTGATCATAACAGGTTATATGTCTACAGTTGATCAGGACAGGTATTATGTCTACAGTTGATCAGAACAGAACATGTCTACAGTTGATCAGAAGAGAACATGTCTACAGTTGATCAGGACAGGAAATATGTCTACAGTTGATCAGGACAGGAAATATGTCTACAGTTGATCAGGACAGGTAATATGTCTACAGTTGATCAGAACAGGTAATATGTCTACAGTTGATCAGAACAGGTTATATGTCTACAGTTGATCAGGACAGGTAATATGTCTACAGTTGATCAGAACAGAACATGTCTACAGTTGATCAGAACAGAACATGTCTACAGTTGATCAGAACAGAACAAGTCAACAGTTGATCAGAACAGGTTATATGTCTACAGTTGATCAGAACAGGTTATATGTCTACAGTTGATCAGAACAGGTTATATGTCTACTGTTGATCAGAACAGGTTATATGTCTACAGTTTATCAGAACAGGTTATATGTCTACAGTTGATCAGAACAGGTTATATGTCTACAGTTGATCAGAACAGGTTATATGTCTACAGTTGATCAGAACAGGTTATATGTCTACAGTTGATCAGAACAGGTTATTTGTCTACAGTTGATCAGAACAGGAAATATGTCTACAGTTGATCAGAACAGAACATGTCTACAGTTGATCAGAACAGAACATGTCTACAGTTGATCAGGACAGGAAATATGTCTACAGTTGATCAGGACAGGAAATATGTCTACAGTTGATCAGGACAGGTAATATGTCTACAGTTGATCAGAACAGGTAATATGTCTACAGTTGATCAGAACAGGTAACATGTCTACAGTTGATCAGAACAGATTATATGTCTACAGTTGATCAGGACAGGTAATATGTCTACAGTTGATCAGAACAGAACATGTCCACAGTTGATCAGAACAGGTAATATGTCTACAGTTGATCAGAACAGGTTATATGTCTACTGTTGATCAGAACAGGTTACATGTCTACAGTTGATCAGAACAGGTTATATGTTTACAGTTGATCAGAACAGAACATGTCTACAGTTGATCAGAACAGGTTATATGTCTACAGTTGATCAGAACAGGTTATATGTCTACAGTTGATCAGAACAGGTTATATGTCTACAGTTGATCAGAACAGGTTATATGTCTACAGTTGATCAGAACAGGTAATATGTCTACAGTTGATCAGAACAGGTTATATGTCTACAGTTGATCAGAACAGGTTATATGTCTACAGTTGATCAGAACAGGTTATATGTCTACAGTTGATCAGAACATGTTATATGTCTACAGTTGATCAGAACAGGTTATATGTCTACAGTTGATCAGAACAGGTTATATGTCTACAGTTGATCAGAACAGGTAATATGTCTACAGTTGATCAGAACAGGTAATATGTCTACAGTTGATCAGAACAGAACATGTCTACAGTTGATCAGAACAGAACATGTCTACAGTTGATCAGAACAGGTTATAAGTCTACTGTTGATCAGAACAGGTTATATGTCTACAGTTGATCAGAACAGGTTATATGTCTACAGTTGATCAGGACAGGTATTAGGTCTACTGTTGATCAGAACAGGTTATATGTCTACAGTTGATCAGAACAGGTTACATGTCTACTGTTGATCAGAACAGGTTATATGTCTACAGTTGATCAGAACAGGTTATATGTCTAAAGTTGATCAGAACAGGTTATATGTCTACTGTTGATCAGAACAGAACATGTCTACAGTTGATCAGAACAGGTAATATGTCTACAGTTGATCAGAACAGGTAATATGTCTACAGTTGATCAGAACAGAACATGTCTACTGTTGATCAGAACAGGTTATATGTCTACAGTTGATCAGAACAGGTTATATGTCTACAGTTGATCAGAACAGGTTATATGTCTACAGTTGATCAGAACAGGTAATATGTCTACAGTTGATCAGAACAGGTAATATGTCTACAGTTGATCAGAACAGAACATGTCTACAGTTGATCAGAACAGGAAATATGTCTACAGTTGATCAGAACAGGTAATATGTCTACAGTTGATCAGAACAGGAAATATGTCTACAGTTGATCAGAACAGGTAATATGTCTACAGTTGATCAGAACAGAACATGTCTACAGTTGATTAGAACAGAACAAGTCTACAGTTGATCAGAACAGAACATGTCTTCAGTTGATCAGAACAGGTTATATGTCTACTGTTGATCAGAACAGGTTATATGTCTACAGTTGATCAGAACAGGTTATATGTCTACTGTTGATCAGAACAGGTAATATGTCTACAGTTGATCAGAACAGGTTATATGTCTACAGTTGATCAGAACAGGTTATATGTCTACAGTTGATCAGAACAGGTTATATGTCTACAGTTGATCAGAACAGGTTATATGTCTACAGTTGATCAGAACAGGTTATATGTCTACAGTTGATCAGAACAGGTTATATGTCTACAGTTGATCAGAACAGGTAATATGTCTACAGTTGATCAGAACAGGTAATATGTCTACAGTTGATCAGAACAGGTAATATGTCTACAGTTGATCAGAACAGAACATGTCTACAGTTGATCAGAACAGAACATGTCTACAGTTGATCAGAACAGGTTATATGTCTACTGTTGATCAGAACAGGTTATATGTCTACAGTTGATCAGAACAGGTTATATGTTGATCAGAACAGGTTATATGTCTACTGTTGATCAGAACAGGTAATATGTCTACAGTTGATCAGAACAGGTTATATGTCTACTGTTGATCAGAACAGGTTATATGTCTACAGTTGATCAGAACAGGTAATATGTCTACAGTTGATCAGAACAGAACATGTCTACAGTTGATCAGAACAGAACAAGTCTACAGTTGATCAGAACAGGTTATATGTCTACAGTTGATCAGAACAGGTTATATGTCTACAGTTGATCAGAACAGGTTATATGTCTACTGTTGATCAGAACAGGTTATATGTCTACAGTTGATCAGAACAGGTAATATGTCTACAGTTGATCAGAACAGAACATGTCTACAGTTGATCAGAACAGAACATGTCTACAGTTGATCAGAACAGAACAAGTCTACAGTTGATCAGAACAGGTTATATGTCTACAGTTGATCAGAACAGGTTATATGTCTACAGTTGATCAGAACAGGTTATATGTCTACTGTTGATCAGAACAGGTTATATGTCTACAGTTTATCAGAACAGGTAATATGTCTACTGTTGATCAGAACAGGTTATATGTCTACAGTTGATCAGAACAGGTTATATGTCTACAGTTGATCAGAACAGGTTATATGTCTACAGTTGATCAGAACAGGTTATATGTCTACAGTTGATCAGAACAGGTTATTTGTCTACAGTTGATCAGGACAGGAAATATGTCTACAGTTGATCAGAACAGAACATGTCTACAGTTGATCAGAACAGAACATGTCTACAGTTGATCAGGACAGGAAATATGTCTACAGTTGATCAGGACAGGAAATATGTCTACAGTTGATCAGGACAGGTAATATGTCTACAGTTGATCAGAACAGGTAATATGTCTACAGTTGATCAGAACAGGTAACATGTCTACAGTTGATCAGAACAGATTATATGTCTACAGTTGATCAGGACAGGTAATATGTCTACAGTTGATCAGAACAGAACATGTCCACAGTTGATCAGAACAGGTAATATGTCTACAGTTGATCAGAACAGGTTATATGTCTACTGTTGATCAGAACAGGTTACATGTCTACAGTTGATCAGAACAGGTTATATGTTTACAGTTGATCAGAACAGAACATGTCTACAGTTGATCAGAACAGGTTATATGTCTACAGTTGATCAGAACAGGTTATATGTCTACAGTTGATCAGAACAGGTTATATGTCTACAGTTGATCAGAACAGGTTATATGTCTACAGTTGATCAGAACAGGTAATATGTCTACAGTTGATCAGAACAGGTTATATGTCTACAGTTGATCAGAACAGGTTATATGTCTACAGTTGATCAGAACAGGTTATATGTCTACAGTTGATCAGAACAGGTTATATGTCTACAGTTGATCAGAACAGGTTATATGTCTACAGTTGATCAGAACAGGTTATATGTCTACAGTTGATCAGAACAGGTAATATGTCTACAGTTGATCAGAACAGGTAATATGTCTACAGTTGATCAGAACAGAACATGTCTACAGTTGATCAGAACAGAACATGTCCACAGTTGATCAGAACAGGTTATAAGTCTACTGTTGATCAGAACAGGTTATATGTCTACAGTTGATCAGAACAGGTTATATGTCTACAGTTGATCAGGACAGGTATTAGGTCTACTGTTGATCAGAACAGGTTATATGTCTACAGTTGATCAGAACAGGTTACATGTCTACTGTTGATCAGAACAGGTTATATGTCTACAGTTGATCAGAACAGGTTATATGTCTACAGTTGATCAGAACAGGTTATATGTCTACTGTTGATACAGTCTACAGTTGATCAGAACAGGTAATATGTCTACAGTTGATCAGAACAGGTAATATGTCTACAGTTGATCAGAACAGAACATGTCTACTGTTGATCAGAACAGGTTATATGTCTACAGTTGATCAGAACAGGTTATATGTCTACAGTTGATCAGAACAGGTTATATGTCTACAGTTGATCAGAACAGGTAATATGTCTACAGTTGATCAGAACAGGTAATATGTCTACAGTTGATCAGAACAGAACATGTCTACAGTTGATCAGAACAGGAAATATGTCTACAGTTGATCAGAACAGGTAATATGTCTACAGTTGATCAGAACAGGAAATATGTCTACAGTTGATCAGAACAGGTAATATGTCTACAGTTGATCAGAACAGAACATGTCTACAGTTGATTAGAACAGAACAAGTCTACAGTTGATCAGAACAGAACATGTCTTCAGTTGATCAGAACAGGTTATATGTCTACTGTTGATCAGAACAGGTTATATGTCTACAGTTGATCAGAACAGGTTATATTTCTACAGTTGATCAGAACAGGTAATATGTCTACAGTTGATCAGAACAGGTTATATGTCTACAGTTGATCAGAACAGGTTATATGTCTACAGTTGATCAGAACAGGTTATATGTCTACAGTTGATCAGAACAGGTTATATGTCTACAGTTGATCAGAACAGGTTATATGTCTACAGTTGATCAGAACAGGTTATATGTCTACAGTTGATCAGAACAGGTAATATGTCTACAGTTGATCAGAACAGGTAATATGTCTACAGTTGATCAGAACAGGTAATATGTCTACAGTTGATCAGAACAGAACATGTCTACAGTTGATCAGAACAGAACATGTCTACAGTTGATCAGAACAGGTTATATGTCTACTGTTGATCAGAACAGGTTATATGTCTACAGTTGATCAGAACAGGTTATATGTCTACTGTTGATCAGAACAGGTAATATGTCTACAGTTGATCAGAACAGGTTATATGTCTACTGTTGATCAGAACAGGTTATATGTCTACAGTTGATCAGAACAGGTAATATGTCTACAGTTGATCAGAACAGAACATGTCTACAGTTGATCAGAACAGAACAAGTCTACAGTTGATCAGAACAGGTTATATGTCTACAGTTGATCAGAACAGGTTATATGTCTACAGTTGATCAGAACAGGTTATATGTCTACTGTTGATCAGAACAGGTTATATGTCTACAGTTGATCAGAACAGGTAATATGTCTACAGTTGATCAGAACAGGTTATATGTCTACAGTTGATCAGAACAGGTTATATGTCTACAGTTGATCAGAACAGGTAATATGTATACAGTTGATCAGAACAGGTAATATGTCTACAGTTGATCAGAACAGAACATGTCTACAGTTGATCAGAACAGGTAATATGTCTACAGTTGATCAGAACAGGTAATATGTCTACAGTTGATCAGAACAGAACATGTCTACAGTTGATCAGAACAGAACATGTCTACAGTTGATCAGAACAGAACATGTCTACAGTTGATCAAAACAGGTTATATGTCTACTGTTGATCAGAACAGGTTATATGTCTACAGTTGATCAGAACAGGTTATATGTCTACAGTTGATCAGGACAGGTTATATGTCTACTGTTGATCAGAACAGGTTATATGTCTACAGTTGATCAGAACAGGTTATATATCTACTGTTGATCAGAACAGGTTATATGTCTACAGTTGATCAGAACAGGTTATATGTCTACAGTTGATCAGAACAGGTTATATGTCTACTGTTGATCAGAACAGGTTATATGTCTACAGTTGATCAGAACAGGTAATATGTCTACAGTTGATCAGAACAGGTTATATGTCTACAGTTGATCAGAACAGGTTATATGTCTACAGTTGATCAGAACAGGTAATATGTCTACAGTTGATCAGAACAGGTAATATGTCTACAGTTGATCAGAACAGAACATGTCTACAGTTGATCAGAACAGGTAATATGTCTACAGTTGATCAGAACAGGTAATATGTCTACAGTTGATCAGAACAGAACATGTCTACAGTTGATCAGAACAGAACATGTCTACAGTTGATCAGAACAGAACATGTCTACAGTTGTGTTATTACTGTTACTGGTAGAATGCTTTCCAGTCTCTGAATGTCTTGGCTGGGATTCAGTCAAATGGGGGTTGTATCCTTTCATACAGGTCTTGACGTAAAGTCATTTCCACTTCAGATGACATCTGCAGCGTTTACTTTTAATGCGATCTCCACAAACGCCACGGAAATTGCCTTTAAAAGGTGCATTTTGTTGTCTGTCTAGTGGGCTGCTCAATAATGCTCCTTGGATTGAATCCCGGACTTCATACTTTTTCTAATGTGGATCCTTTCAAAGTCTGCTAATCTATTATAGACTTCTTGCCACAGAACCTTTCCAGAAAATGGCAAAACTCTGTCAGTTCTGTAACTGTCCTGTCTACCCCATACTATATCATTAATACACTACCCACTGTACTGTTCTGTCTACCCCATACTATATCATTAATACACTACCCACTGTAACTGTTCTGTCTACCCCATACTATATCATTAATACACTACCCGCTGTACTGTTCTGTCTACCCCATACTATATAATTAATACACTACCCACTGTACTGTCCTGTCTACCCCATATTATATCATTAATACACTACCCACTGTACTGTCCTGTCTACCCCATACTATATAATTAATACACTACCCACTGTACTGTTCTGTCTACCCCATACTATATCATTAATACACTACCCGCTGTAACTGTCCTGTCTACCCCATACTATATCATTAATACACTACCCACTGTACTGTTCTGTCTACCCCATACTATATCATTAATACACTACCCGCTGTAACTGTCCTGTCTACCCCATACTATATCATTAATACACTACCCACTGTACTGTTCTGTCTACCCCATACTATATCATTAATACACTACCCGCTGTACTGTTCTGTCTACCCCATACTATATCATTAATACACTACCCACTGTACTGTTCTGTCTACCCCATACTATATCATTAATACACTACCCACTGTACTGTTCTGTCTACCCCATACTATATCATTAATACACTACCCACTGTACTGTTCTGTCTACCCCATACTATATCATTAATACACTACCCACTGTACTGTTCTGTCTACCCCATACTATATCATTAATACACTACCCACTGTACTGTCCTGTCTACCCCATACTATATCATTAATACACTACCCGCTGTACTGTCCTGTCTACCCCATACTATATCATTAATACACTACCCACTCTACTGTTCTGTCTACCCCATACTATATCATTAATACACTACCCGCTGTACTGTTCTGTCTACCCCATACTATATCATTAATACACTACCCACTGTACTGTTCTGTCTACCCCATACTATATCATTAATACACTACCCACTGTACTGTTCTGTCTACCCCATACTATATCATTAATACACTACCCGCTGTACTGCCCTGTCTACCCCATACTATATCATTAATACACTACCCACTGTACTGTCCTGTCTACCCCATACTATATCATTAATACACTACCCGCTGTACTGTCCTGTCTACCCCATACTATATCATTAATACACTACCCACTGTAACTGTCCTGTCTACCCCATACTATATCATTAATACACTACCCGCTGTACTGTCCTGTCTACCCCATACTATATCATTAATACACTACCCACTGTAACTGTCCTGTCTACCCCATACTATATCATTAATACACTACCCACTGTACTGTTCTGTCTACCCCATACTATATCATTAATACACTACCCGCTGTACTGTTCTGTCTTTAATGGCCTGCTCTCACTCTCTCCCCCCCCCCTCTCTCTCTCGCTCTCTCTCTCTCTCTCAATATCTCTCTCTCTCTCTCAATCTCTCTCTCTCTCAATATCTCTCTCTCTCTCTCTCTCTCTCTCTCTCTCTCTCTCTCTCTCTCAATCTCTCTCTTTCTCTCTCTCAATATCTATCCCTCTCTCTCTCTCTATACCTTTGTCGCTTTATGCCTCTATATCTCTTTACCTCACCTGTCTACCATCTGTCTCACTCCTGCTCTCTCTCCCTCTCCTGCTCTCCCCCATCTCTCACTACCACTCCCTTTCTCCCCCTCTCTCTGACCTATCTCCCCATGTTTGTTCCCCTTTCCATCCGCTTTCCTCTCTATTCTTTCTCTCTGTCCATTCTTCCTCAAGCCTTCTCTATATCGTCACCTGTCTCACTCCTACCATCTACAACATCTTTCACTCTCTTCTCTCCTTTGCTCTCACTGTCTCCTTCTCCATGTGTCTCTCTTCCTTTGCCAGGTGGCTGTTGTGTGAGATGTGTCAGTGTCCCACAGCTTCTGGAAACGACAGAAAGATAGAAATAAACTGAAAGGTTGGACTCAGTATAGTTAAGATCATGAACAGTGTGACACCATCACGCCACATCAGACACCAGTGAATGCGATGTGGTGTCTGTAGCATGTGTTGTGGACGTGTGTATGTTTGTGTGTGCGTGCGTCATCCGTGACATCAATCCCTCTGACCTCCACATGAAACACGAGAGGGGGAGAAGAAAGGGAGGGAGGAAAAGGGGGAGATGGGTGAGTCAGTCTCAGCCCCACAACCAGAAAAAGCCCAGATGTAGACTTTTCTCTCAATTAAATTTTCTTTATTGGCATGACGTAACACTGTACATATTGCCAAAGTTTATTTTGGATATTTATAATATGAGAATCAAAATTGTCAACGGGACAACAGTATCAACAATAACCAAGTGTCAAAATAACCATACATTGAACAATAACAATAAGCATACAGTAGAGGACATGTGCAGATTGATTGGTCTGTCAGACACTGTCCCTCACCTTATGGCAGGCAGCAATGTAGTGCGCTGCCAACCCACAGCTCTCTGCGTCCTCCCCCAACAGGACCGGTACCATACTCTCATCGGAGAGGTCCTTGAAACCTTGAATAAGGGTTTCAAATTTGGGGAAATGACACTCTCTAATTGTTTTATATTTTTCACATTTTGTCAGGAAATGCAGCTCTGTCTCAGGTTCTGCTGTTGTGCAGTGGTTTCACAGCCTTTCCTCTACAGGGAGCCAGGTTCTGCTGTTGTGCAGTGGTTGCACAGCCTTTCCTCTACAGGGAGCCAGGTTCTGCTGTGGTGCAGTGGTTGCACAGCCTTTCCTCTACAGGGAGCCAGGTTCTGCTGTTGTGCAGTGGTTGCACAGCCTTTCCTCTACAGGGAGCCAGGTTCTGCTATTGTGCAGTGGTTTCACAGCCTTTCCTCTACAGGGAGTCAGGTTCTGCTGTTGTGCAGTGGTTTCACAGCCTTTCCTCTACAGGGAGCCAGGTTCTGCTGTTGTGCAGTGGTTTCACAGCCTTTCCTCTACAGGGAGCCAGGTTCTGCTGTCGTGCAATGGTTTCACAGCCTTTCCTCTACAGGGAGCCAGGTTCTGCTGTTGTGCAGTGGTTTCACAGCCTTTCCTCTACAGGGAGCCAGGTTCTGCTGTGGTGCAGTGGTTTCACAGCCTTTCCTCTACAGGGAGCCAGGTTCTGCTGTTGTGCAGTGGTTTCACAGCCTTTCCTCTACAGGGAGTCAGGTTCTGCTGTTGTGCAGTGGTTTCACAGCCTTTCCTCTACAGGGAGCCAGGTTCTGCTGTTGTGCAGTGGTTCTACAGCCTTTCCTCTACAGGGAGCCAGGTTCTGCTGTTGTGCAGTGGTTTCACAGCCTTTCCTCTACAAGGAGCCAGGTTCTGCTGTTGTGCAGTGGTTGTACAGCCTTTCCTCTACAGGGAGCCAGGTTCTGCTGTTGTGCAGTGGTTACACAGCCTTTCCTCTACATGGAGCCAGGTTTTCATGTGTCTACCCTTCTCAATGGCAAGGCTGTGCTCACTGAGCCTGTACTTTGTCAAGGTTTTTTCTAAGGTTTTGATCAGTAACCATGGTCAAATAGTTTTAGGGCCAAGAAGCACTGCATTTTGCTTTGTTTGTGCTTGTGTTTCCCAATAAGCAATGTAGTTTTGTTTGGACTCTGTGTAATTTGGTTTATTCTGATTGATTGGATGTTCTGGTCCTGAGGCTTCAGTGTGTTAGTAGAACAGGTTTGTGAACTCAGCCCCAGGACCAGCTGGATGTGGGGACTGAGGCTTCAGTGTGTTAGTAGAACAGGTTTGTGAACTCAGCCCCAGGACCAGCTGGATGTGGGGACTGAGGCTTCAGTGTGTTAGTAGAACAGGTTTGTGAACTCAGCCCCAGGACCAGCTGGATGAGGGGACTGAGGCTTCAGTGTGTTAGTAGAACCGGTTTGTGAACTCAGCCCCAGGACCAGCTGGATGTGGGTCCTGAGGCTTCAGTGTGTTAGTAGAACAGGTTTGTGAACTCAGCCGCAGGACCAGCTGGATGAGGGGACTATTTTCTTTGCTCAGCTCTTGGCTTTGCAGGGCTTGGTAATGATATGAGAGGGGGTCACTGATTTTTGGTGTTTCCAAAACTTAATTGCTCTTTTTTGAGTTTTTATAATTGGTGGATATTGGCCTAATTCTGCCCTGCATGCATTGTTTGTAGTTTTCCTCTGGACATGTAGGAGAATCTTACAGAACTCTGCATGCAGGGTTTCAATGGGGTGTTTGTCCCATTTGATTGTCACGGTTGTTAGGATAGACGGACCAAGGCGCAGTGTGATTGGAGTTCCACATCTTTATTTTGGTGAAACTTCAACAAACCACGAAACACCCAATGACCAAGAAGTACCGTACATGCACTCACTCAAAACAATATCCCACAAAGCAGGTGGGAGAAAAAGCTTCCTAAATATGATCCCCAATTAGAGGCAACGATTACCAGTTTCCTCTAATTGGGAACCATACAACCCAGCTACATATTAAATCAATGACTAGAACACCCCCCTAGTCACGACATTGATGACATTGATGAAATCTTGTTTTGCAAGTGGACCCCACACCTCACTGCCATAAAGTGCAATTGGTTCAATGACATAATCAATTCGTTTTAGCCAAATTGTAATAGGTATTTCAATTTGAATTTGCGTTTTAATGGCGTATGTCCTGAGTGCTATCTCTCTCAGTTCATTCACTGCCTCATTAAGGTGTCCAGATGAGCTTATTTTTAAACCTAAGTAATTGTAGTGTGTGCAGAACTCTATATATGTTGTACCAATTGAGAACTTTGGTCTAATTCCCTGAGATCTGGATCTTCTCTGGAAAATCATTATTTTAGTATTTTTGGGGTTTACTGCCAGCGCCCAGGTCTGGCAATACTGTTCTAGTAGGTCCAGGCTCTGCTGTAGGCCATGTGCTGTGGGTGACAGCAGGCATAGGTCATCTGTGAAGAGTAGGCATTTAACTTCTGAGTTGTGGAGACTAACACCAGGGGCTGAGGATTTTTCTAGAATAGTAAATATTGAAGAGTGCAGGGCTCAGATTGCAACCCTGATGAGAGCCCCGCCCCTGGTTAAAGAATTATGTTATTTTCTTGCCAATTTTAATGCTGCACGTATTGCCAGTATACAGTGATTTAATTATGACATATGTTATACCCCCTACACCACTTTCAATAACTTTGTAGAACAGTCCTGTATGCCAAATAGAATCAAATGCTTTTTGGAAATTGATAAAGCAAGCGTATATTTTGGTATTATCTCTCTCTCTCTCTCTCTCTCTCTCTCTCTCTCTCTCTTTCTCTTTCTTTCTCTCTCTCTCTCTCTCTCTCTCTCTCTCTCTCTCTCTCTCTCTCTCTCTCTCTCTCTCACTCACTCACTCTCACTCTCACTCTCACTCTCACTCTGTGTGTCTGTCTGTCTGTCACACCCTGACCATAGTTTGCTTTGTATGTTTCTATGTTTTGTTTGGTCAGGGTGTGATCTGAGTGGGCATTCTATGTTGTGTGTCTAGTTTGTCTATTTCTATGTTTGGCCTGATATGGTTCTCAATTAGAGGCAGGTGTTAGTCATTGTCTCTGATTGGGAACCATATTTAGGTAGCCTGTTTTGTGTTGGGTTTTTGTGGGTGGTTGTCTCCTGTGTCAGTGTTTGTACCTAACGGGACTGTTTCGGGTTTTCACGTTTCTTGTTTCAAATCAAATCAAATTTTATTTGTCACATACACATGGTTAGCAGATGTTAATGCGAGTGTAGCGAAATGCTTGTGCTTCTAGTTCCGACAATGCAGTAATAACAAGTAATCTAACTAACAATTCCAAAACTACTGTCTTGTACACAGTGTAAGGGGATAAAGAATATGTACATAAGGATATATGAATGAGTGATGGTACAGAGCAGCATAGGCAAGATACAGTAGATGGTATCGAGTACAGTATGTACAAATGAGATGAGTATGTAAACAAAGTGGCATAGTTTAAAGTGGCTAGTGATACATGTATTACATAAGGATACAGTCGATGATATAGAGTACAGTATATACGTATGCATATGAGATGAATAATGTAGGGTAAGTAACATTATATAAGGTAGCATTGTTTAAAGTGGCTAGTGATATATTTACATCATTTCCCATCAATTCCCATTATTAAAGTGGCTGGAGTTGAGTCAGTGTCAGTGTGTTGGCAGCAGCCACTCAGTGTTAGTGGTGGCTGTTTAACAGTCTGATGGCCTTGAGATAGAAGCTGTTTTTCAGTCTCTCGGTCCCAGCTTTGATGCACCTGTACTGACCTCGCCTTCTGGATGATAGCGGGGTGAACAGGCAGTGGCTCGAGTGGTTGATGTCCTTGATGATCTTTATGGCCTTCCTGTGACATCGGGTGGTGTAGGTGTCCTGGAGGGCAGGTAGTTTGCCCCCGGTGATGCGTTGTGCAGACCTCACTACCCTCTGGAGAGCCTTTACGGTTGAGGGCGTTGCAGTTGCCATACCAGGCGGTGATACAGCCCGCCAGGATGCTCTCGATTGTGCATCTGTAGAAGTTTGTGAGTGCTTTTGGTGACAAGCCAAATTTCTTCAGCCTCCTGAGGTTGAAGAGGCGCTGCTGCGCCTTCTTCACGATGCTGTCTGTGTGAGTGGACCAATTCAGTTTGTCTGTGATGTGTATGCCGAGGAACTTAAAACTTGCTACCCTCTCCACCACTGTTCCATCGATGTGGATAGGGGGGTGTTCCCTCTGCTGTTTCCTGAAGTCCACAATCATCTCCTTAGTTTTGTTGACGTTGAGTGTGAGGTTATTTTCCTGACACCACACTCCGAGGGCCCTCACCTCCTCCCTGTAGGCCGTCTCGTCATTGTTGGTAATCAAGCCTACCACTGTTGTGTCGTCCGCAAACTTGATGATTGAGTTGGAGGCGTGCGTGGCCACGCAGTCGTGGGTGAACAGGGAGTACAGGAGAGGGCTCAGAACGCACCCTTGTGGGGCCCCAGTGTTGAGGATCAGCGGGGAGGAGATGTTGTTGCCTACCCTCACCACCTGGGGGCGGCCCGTCAGGAAGTCCAGTACCCAGTTGCACAGGGCGGGGTCGAGACCCAGGGTCTCGAGCTTGATGACGAGCTTGGAGGGTACTATGGTGTTGAATGCCGAGCTGTAGTCGATGAACAGCATTCTCACATAGGTATTCCTCTTGTCCAGATGGGTTAGGGCAGTGTGCAGTGTGGTTGAGATTGCATCGTCTGTGGACCTATTTGGGCGGTAAGCAAATTGGAGTGGGTCTAGGGTGTCAGGTAGGGTGGAGGTGATATGGTCCTTGACTAGTCTCTCACAGCACTTCATGATGACGGAAGTGAGTGCTACGGGGCGGTAGTCGTTTAGCTCAGTTACCTTAGCTTTCTTGGGAACAGGAACAATGGTGGCCCTCTTGAAGCATGTGGGAACAGCAGACTGGTATAGGGATTGATTGAATGTCCGTAAACACACCGGCCAGCTGGTCTGTGCATGCTCTGAGGGCGCGGCTGGGGATGCCGTCTGGGCCTGCAGCCTTGCGAGGGTTAACACGTTTAAATGTCTTACTCACCTCGGCTGCAGTGAAGGAGAGACCGCATGTTTTTGTTGCAGGCCGTGTCAGTGGCACTGTATTGTCCTCAAAGCGGGCAAAAAAGTTATTTAGTCTGCCTGGGAGCAAGACATCCTGGTCCGTGACTGGGCTGGATTTCTTCCTGTAGTCCGTGATTGACTGTAGACCCTGCCACATGCCTCTTGTGTCTGAGCCGTTGAATTGAGATTCTACTTTGTCTCTGTACTGGCGCTTAGCTTGTTTGATAGCCTTGCGGAGGGAATAGCTGCACTGTTTGTATTCGGTCATGTTACCAGACACCTTGCCCTGATTAAAAGCAGTGGTTCGCGCTTTCAGTTTCACACGAATGCTGCCATCAATCCACGGTTTCTGGTTAGGGAATGTTTTAATCGTTGCAATGGGAACGACATCTTCAACGCACGTTCTAATGAAGTCGCACACCGAATCGGCGTATTCGTCAATGTTGTTATCTGACGCAATACGAAACATCTCCCAGTCCACGTGATGGAAGCAGTCTTGGAGTGTGGAGTCAGCTTGGTCGGACCAGCGTTGGACAGACCTCAGCGTGGGAGCCTCTTGTTTTAGTTTCTGTCTGTAGGCAGGGATCAACAAAATGGAGTTTTGTAGTTTATTCATGTATAGTTTCATTATTAAAGAACCATGAATTATAACCACGCTGCATTTTGGTCCGCCTCCCCTTCCCTGGAAGAATCCCGTTACAGAACCACCCACCAAAACAAGACCAAGCGGCTTGGTGACAGGCAGCGGCAGCAGGAGCAGCGTAAGGAGGGCTGGACATGGGAGGAAGAGTTGGACGGAAAAAGACCCTGGGCACAGCCAGGAGAATATCGCCGCCCCAAAGAAGAGATGGAGGCGGCGAAGGTGGAGAGGCGCTGGTATGAGGAGGCAGCACGGCGGCGTGGATGGAAGCCCGAGAGTCAGCCCCAAAAATTTCCTGGGGGGGAGGCACACAGGAGGTATGGCGAAGCCAGGTAGGAGACCTGCGCCAAGTTCCTGTGCTTACCGGAGGGAGAGAGAGACCGGGCAGGCACCGTGTTATGCTGTGGAGCGCACGGTGTCCCCAGTGCGGGTGCATAGCCCGGTGTGGTACATACCAGTTCCGCGTATCGGCCGGGCTAGAGTGGGCATCGAGCCAAGTGCCATGAAGCCGGCTCTACGCATCTGGTCTCCAGTGCGTCTCCTTGGGACAGTCTGCAAGTAGCCGCCAGTGCCGCCAGTCTGCCAGGAGCCGCCAGTGCCGCCAGTCAGCCAGGAGCCGCCAGTGCCGCCAGTCAGCCAGGAGCCGCCAGTGCCGCCAATCAGCCAGGAGCCGCCAGTGCCGCCAGTCAGTCAGGAGCCGCCAGTGACGCCAGTCAGCCAGGAGCCGCCAGTGCCGCCAGTCAGCCAGGAGCCGCCAGTGCCGCCAGTCAGCCAGGAGCCGCCAGTGCCGCCAGTCAGCCAGGAGCCGCCAGTGCCGCCAGTCAGCCAGGAGCCGCCAGTGCCGTCAGTCAGCCAGGAGCCGCCAGTGCCGCCAGTCAGCCAGGAGCCGCCAGTGCCGCCAGTCAGCCAGGAGCCGCCAGTGCCGCCAGTCTGCCAGGAGCCGCCAGTGCCGCCAGTCAGTCAGGAGCCGCCAGTGCCGCCAGTCAGCCAGGAGCCGCCAGTGCCGCCAGTCAGCCAGGAGCCGCCAGTGCCGCCAGTCAGCCAGGAGCCGCCAGTGCCGCCAGTCAGCCAGGAGCCGCCAGTGCCGCCAGTCAGCCAGGAGCCGCCAGTGCCGCCAGTCAGCCAGGAGCCGCCAGTGCCGCCAGTCAGCCAGGAGCCGCCAGTGCCGTCAGTCAGCCAGGAGCCGCCAGTGCCGCCAGTCAGCCAGGAGCCGCCAGTGCCGCCAGTCAGCCAGGAGCCGCCAGTGCCGCCAGTCAGCCAGGAGCCGCCAGTGCCGCCAGTCAGCCAGGAGCCGCCAGTGCCGCCAGTCAGCCAGGAGCCGCCAGTGCCGCCAGTCAGCCAGGAGCCGCCAGTGCCGCCAGTCTGCCAGGAGCCGCCAGTGCCGCCAGTCAGTCAGGAGCCGCCAGTGCCGCCAGTCAGCCAGGAGCCGCCAGTCAACCAGGAGCCGCCAGTGCCGCCAGTCAGTCAGGAGCCGCCAGTGCCGCCAGTCAGCCAGGAGCCGCCAGTGCCGCCAGTCAGCCAGGAGCCGCCAGTGCCACCAGTCAGCCAGGAGCCACCAGTGCCGCCAGTCAGTGCCGCCAGAGCCGCCATTCAGCCAGGATCCGCCAGAGTCGTCAGCCAGTACGGAGCTACCCCTCTGTCCCGAGCTGCCCCTCTGTCCCGAGCTGCCCCTCTGTCCCGAGCTGCCCCTCTGTCCCGAGCTGCCCCTCAGTCCAGTGGGGTCATTTAGAAGGGTCGCCATAGTTAGGAGGCCACGGAAGCGGACAATGTGGCGGACTAAGACTATGGTGAAGTGGGGGCCACGTCCAGCACCAGAGCCGCCACCGCGGACAGATGCCCACCCATGCCCTCCCCAATAGGTTCAGGTTTGCGGCCGGAGTCCGCACCTTGGGGGGGGGGTACTGTCACACCCTGACCATAGTTTGCTTTGTATGTTTCTATGTTTTGTTTGGTCAGGGTGTGATCTGAGTGGGCATTCTATGTTGTGTGTCTAGTTTGTCTATTTCAATGTTTGGCCTGATATGGTTCTCAATCAGAGGCAGGTGTTAGTCATTGTCTCTGATTGGGAACCATATTTAGGTAGCCTGTTTTGTGTTGGGTTTTTGTGGGTGGTTGTCTGCTGTGTCAGTGTTTGTACCACACGGGACTGTTTCGGGTGTTCACGTTTCTTGTTTTGTAGTTTATTCATGTATAGTTTCATTATTAAAGAACCATGAATTATAACCACGCTGCATTTTGGTACCCCTCTCCTTCCCTGGAAGAATCCCGTTACACTGTCTGTCTCTCTCTGCCCCCCTCTCTCTCTCTCTCTCTCTCTCTCTTTCTCTCTCTCACTCCCTCTCTCTCACTGGACTAGAGAGTACTGGTCTCTCTATTGATCAGTAGGATGATGTCTGGACTACAGTGTAATGGTCTCTCTTTTAATCGGTAGGATGGTGTCTGGACTGGAGTGTACTGGTCTCTCTTTTAATCAGTATGATGCTGTCTGGACTACAGTGTACTGGTCTCTCCTTTAATCAGTAGGATGCTGTCTGGACTACAGTGTGCTGGTCTCTCTGGACTACATTGTGCTGGTCTCTCCTTTAATCAGTAGGATGATGTCTGGACTACAGTGTGCTGGTCTCTCCTTTAATCAGTAGGATGCTGTCTGGACTACAGCGTGCTGGTCTCTCTGGATTACAGTGTGCTGGTCTCTCCTTTAATCAAATAAAATTTGATTTGATTTGATTTGATTTGATTTGGATGCTGTCTGGACTACGGTGTACTGGTCTCTCCTTTAATCAGTAGGATGCTGTCTGGAGAACAGTGTACTGGTCTCTCCTTTAATCAGTAGGATGCTGTCTGGACAACAGTGTACTGGTCTCTTGATGGCCTTCTTATCCGGTTGGGTGCCATCAGGGTGAGAAACTTGACTAGAAAATAGTGTGACCTCTAACATTGGGAGAATCACAAGATAGAAACAGTAGTAAGTCTGTTTTATATTGACAAGGCCGGAGAGATACCATGACATACATTGCTGACTTGTGCCACTGCTTTGTCACTGAGATAATATACACTGCTCAAAAAAATAAAGGGAACACTTAAACAACACAATGTAACTCCAAGTCAATCACACTTCTGTGAAATAAAACTGTCCACGTAGGAAGCAACACTGATTGACAATAAATGTCACATGCTGTTGTGCAAATGGATTAGACAACAGGTGGAAATTATAGGCAATTAGCAAGACACCCCCAATAAAGGAGTGGTTCTGCAGGTGATAACAACAGACCACTTCTCAGTTCCTATGCTTCCTGGCTGATGTTTTGGTCACTTTTGAATGCTGGCGGTGCTTTCTCTCTAGTGGTAGCATGAGACGGAGTCAACAACCCACACAAGTGGCTCAGGTAGTGCAGCTCATCCAGGATGGCACATCAATGCGAGCTGTGGCAAGAAGGTTTGCTGTGTCTGTCAGCGTAGTGTCCAGAGCATGGAGGCGCTACCAGGAGACAAGCCAGTACATCAGGAGACGTGGAGGAGGCCGTAGGAGGGCAACAACCCAGCAGCAGGACCACTACCTCTGCCTTTGTGCAAGGAGGAGCAGTAGGAGCACTGCCAGAGCCCTGCAAAATGACCTCCAGCAGGCCACAAATGTGCATGTGTCTGCTCAAACGGTCAGAAACAGACTCCATGAGGGTGGTATGAGGGCCCGACGTCCACAGGTGGGGCTTGTGCTTACAGCCCAACACCGTGCAGGACCTTTGACATTTGTCAGAGAACACCATGATTGGCAAATTCGCCACTGGCGCCCTGTGCTCTTCACAGATGAAATCAGGTTCACACTGAGCACATGTGACAGACATGACAGTCTGGAGACGCCGTGGAGAACGTTCTGCTGCCTGCAACGTCCTCCAGCATGACCGGTTTGGCGGTGGGTCAGTCATGGTGTGGGGTGGCATTTCTTTGGGGGGCCGCACAGCCCTCCATGTGCTCGCCAGAGGTAGCCTGACTGCCATTAGGTACCGAGATGAGATCCTCAGACCCCTTGTGAGACCATATGCTGGTGCGGTTGGCCCTGGGTTCCTCCTAATGCAAGACAATGCTAGACCTCATGTGGCTGGAGTGTGTCAGCAGTTCCTGCAAGAGGAAGGCATTGATGCAATGGACTGGCCCGCCCGTTCCCCAGATCTGAATCCAATTGAGCACATCTGGGACATCATGTCTCGCTCCATCCACCAACGCCACGTTGCACCACAGACTGTCCAGGAGTTGGCAGATGCTTTAGTCCAGGTCTGGGAGGAGATCCCTCAGGAGACCATCCGCCACCTCATCAGGAGCATGCCCAGGCGTTGTAGGGAGGTCATACAGGCACGTGGAGGCCACACACACACTACTGAGCCTAATTTTGACTTGTTTTAAGGACATTACATCAAAGTTGGATCAGCCTGTAGTGTGGTTTTCCACTTTAATTTTGAGTGTGACTCCAAATCCAGACCTACATGGGTTGATAAATTTGATTTCCATTGATAATTTTTGTGTGATTTTGTTGTCAGCACATTCAACTATGTAAAGAAAAAAGTATTTAATAAGAATATTTCATTCATTCAGATCTAGGATGTGTTATTTTAGTGTTCCCTTTATTTTTTTGAGCAGTGTTTAACATCTTCATCAGCAACAGAAACAACAGTCAACCCGAACATTGTGGGAGAGTGTAGTATGACAGAGACAGGGTTCTGATGATTGTTGGGTTCAAGTTGGTGGTAAAGACCTGTGTGGGTGCCGGACCAGCATGAGGGCAGGTTGTGTGTGTATGCGAGTGTTCGTGTGTGTAATGATGATGAAAGGGAGAATGGATTGTGGAGGCGGGTTACTGGGGAACATAAACAAACCACAATGCTGACTCTGTCTCCATTTTAGGTCCACTGTGTGACTCATTACAACACTCCTCACTGTCCACCCCTCACCTCTCCTCTGTTTTCTCTCCATCTCTACAATCACTACGCCATGGAAGGTCACTATGTGTGTTGTGCACTCTGATACAAGATCGAAGCTGGATATGACCAGGGATGTCACCTCCATGGTTGCATTTCATTCCATGAAGACGTTCCCTCTCCTCTGTCCTCCTTCACTTACCTTCATGGATCTGAAACAACTGGGTGTAAGAAACAGCTCTGCCTAGTGTCCGTCATAAACTAGGGCAGAGGGGAGGGAACTTTTCTGTAGAATGAAACACAACACAGTACACATGACTCTCCCCAACCCCCTCCATCCCCCATTACTGTGTCCCAAATGGCACCCCATTCCCTGTACAGTTGGCTACTTTTGACTGGAGCCCTAGTTCACTACCATTTGGGACACAAGTCATATCTCCAGTTTCAGGGCAGGTTACACCAGGTTGTCTTGGCTGTGTGGCACGGCATGGGTTACGTTGGGGCAGAGTCCGCCAGGGAAGGATTGTCTTGGCTGTGTCCTGACCCATTAAGCTGTAATCAGATCCAGTCCCTCTGGTGCTGGAGTGTGAGAAGGCTCTTACAGCAGAATGAGACACCTCTGACACACACACACGCACGCACTCAAACACGTAGGCACACACACACACACACACACACACACACACACACACACACACACACACACACACACAAACACACAAACACACACACACACACACACACACACACACCCTTTTCACTCCTCTTCAAAATATGGGGAGGCTTGGAGGTAACTACTTATTTATGCTCTATAATGTGAACCCCCAGGAGAACCCCCTCACACCCCCTCTCACCACCCATGGATGTATACCTTTAAAGAGCCAGTAGTCCATTAGGGAGACACAGCAGAGTGGTGAGGCAGAGCCAGTAGTCCTTTAGAGAGACACAGCAGAGAGGTGAGGCAGAGCCAGTAGTCCATTAGAGAGACACAGCAGAGTGGTGAGGCAGAGCCAGTAGGCCATTAGAGACACAGCAGAGTGGTGAGGCAGAGCCAGTAGGCCATTAGAGAGACACAGCAGAGTGGTGAGGCAGAGCCAGTAGGCCATTAGAGACACAGCAGAGTGGTGAGGCAGAGCCAGTAGGCCATTAGAGACACAGCAGAGTGGTGAGGCAGAGCCAGTAGGCCATTAGAGAGACACAGCAGAGTGGTGAGGCAGAGCCAGTAGTCCATTAGAGACACAGCAGAGTGGTGAGAAAGAGCCAGTAGGCCATTAGAGAGACAGCAGAGTGGTGAGGCAGAGCCAGTAGTCCATTAGAGACACAGCAGAGTGGTGAGGCAGAGCCAGTAGTCCATTAGAGACACAGCAGAGTGGTGAAGCAGAGCCAGTAGTCCATTAGAGACACAGCAGAGTGGTGAGGCAGAGCCAGTAGGCCATTAGAGAGACACAGCAGAGTGGTGAGGCAGAGCCAGTAGGCCATTAGAGAGACACAGCAGAGTGGTGAGGCAGAGCAAGTAATCCATTAGAGACACAGCAGAGTGGTGAGGCAGAGCCAGTAGTCCATTAGAGACACAGCAGAGTGGTGAGACAGAGCCAGTAGGCCATTAGAGAGACACAGCAGAGTGGTGAGGCAGAGCCAGTAGGCCATTAGAGAGACACAGCAGAGTGGTGAGGCAGAGCCAGTAGTCCATTAGAGACACACAGCAGAGTGGTGAGAAAGAGCCAGTAGTCCATTAGAGACACAGCAGAGTGGTGAGGCAGAGCCAGTAGTCCATTAGGGAGACAGCAGAGGGGTGAGAAAGAGCCAGTAGGCCATTAGAGAGACACAGCAGAGTGGTGAGGCAGAGCCAGTAGGCCATTAGAGACACAGCAGAGTGGTGAGAAAGAGCCAGTAGGCCATTAGAGAGACAGCAGAGTGGTGAGGCAGAGCCAGTAGGCCATTAGAGAGACAGCAGAGTGGTGAGGCAGAGCCAGTAGTCCATTAGAGACACAGCAGAGTGGTGAGGCAGAGCCCCTAGGCCATTAAAGAGACAGCAGAGTGGTGAGGCAGAGCCAGTAGGCCATTAGAGAGACACAGCAGAGTGGTGAGAAAGAGCCAGTAGTCCATTAGAGACACAGCAGAGTGGTGAGGCAGAGCCAGTAGGCCATTAGAGAGACACAGCAGAGTGGTGAGGCAGAGCCAGTAGGCCATTAGAGAGACACAGCAGAGTGGTGAGAAAGAGCCAGTAGTCCATTAGAGACACAGCAGAGTGGTGAGGCAGAGCCAGTAGGCCATTAGAGACACAGCAGAGTGGTGAGGCAGAGCCAGTAGGCCATTAGAGACACAGCAGAGTGGTGAGGCAGAGCCAGTAGTCCATTAGAGACACAGCAGAGTGGTGAGGCAGAGCCAGTAGGCCATTAGAGACACAGCAGAGTGGTGAGGCAGAGCCAGTAGTCCATTAGAGACACAGCAGAGTGGTGAGGCAGAGCCTAGTAAAGAGCAGGAATGGGAGAAAGAAATATGACAGATGAATGTGTTTATTAAAATAGCGTTGACTCCATGACGTCTTAATTACATGAATCAACTTGGAGAGCTGTAAGGTTGATAGCCGTGACAATGATAATAGGTGTCGATGAAAGGGTGTCACTCATGGTTTCCTGTGAAAGCCACACGTAAGGCTTCGCTGCATCAACAACGAGCAGAGAACGTGACACGTGCACTAAGAAAATATTCACACACAAACGGCTTTGGGTGTCTTCGTCGCTTTGATTGTCCTCTGTGGCAATGTTTCCATGTCATTTAATGTTTCTGTCAGCTTGACTAACCCCCTCGCTCCTTCTCTCTCTCGCTCTCTCTTTTTCTGTCTTTTCGTATATCTCCCTCCCTCGTCTTATCTCTCTTTCTCCCTTCCTATTTCTCTCCTTAATCCCCCCCCCCCTCCCTCCACCCCTCCTCTCTCTCTATCGCGGTCTCGTTCTCACACTCCCTCTCTTGCTCTCTCTCTTTTGTTCTCTCTCTCTTGCACTGCCTTACTTTCTATTTGTGTCTCACTGTCTCTCCCTTTCTCTTTCACCCTTTATATCTCTCTGCCTCTCACTCTCTCACTCACTCTCTCACTCTCTCTGCCTCTCTCTCTGCCTCTCTCTCTGCCTCTCTCTCTGCCTCTCTCTCTCTCTCGTAAATAGTAGGAGACTGTGCCGGGTACAGAGAAGAGGGCGTCAGTGACCCTGGTGTTAAGGGGAGGGCTGAAATGGTGGTGTGTTAAACAGAGCAGTGTGCTGAGTCTGGAGACAACTTCAGTGATACGTCTAATGGGGAGGGGGATAAATGTGAGAAAGAGAAGCATAGGGAAGAGAGAGAAGCAGCAGTGAAGAGCTGAGTGTCTGAGGATATGGAAGAATAACTAGCAGTAGTTCCTGTGTGCAGTCGAGTGTCTACAGGGGAGGTATCCGCAAAAACGAGGATGCTAGGGGGCAGCAGGAGCAGTAGGGGTTCAGGACGTAGGAGCCGGGGGACTTGGGGTCTGTTGAGACGAGAGAAAATGATATATGAGGAAATATTTAATCGCTGTCCAACTCTCAACTAATAACTTGTTTTAACTTCTCACTTTGTTCGTAATGTTCACCAATCTGGTTTTAGACCAGGAAATAATACCATTTCATCTGCTTGTTTTAGATGATGTGTTAATAATGCTTAGATCATCAAAATCATTGTGCAGACATATTTATAGACTTTCCCAAGGCCTTCAACACCTTCACATTCAAAGGTTGACTGAGATCAAGTGGTTTGAGAATTACCTGTCAGACAGAATACAACTTGTGAAGGTTGGTGTTAAGTTCAGTTTCCTGGATATTACGAAAGGTGTACCGCATGGGTCAGAATTGGGACCTGTTATCTTGACTATATAAAACCTGTAATATTCATCTGTATGCAGACGATACTGTTATGAATGCCATTGCCCCAACTGTAGCTCAGACATTGTTAGAGCTGCAATCTGACTTTGTTGTCTTACAGAAAGCCCTGGTTGGTTTAAGACTTGTACTTAACGTGGGAAAGACTAAATACATGTTGTTCTCTAATTCTCGCAAAAAAAATCATATAGACTACATATATATTAATTGAATGGTTCTCCCATCAATTGGGCTCCCACCTATAAATATCTGGGCATTTGGAGTGACAAGGATTTAACGTGAAAAAAAAAGCTAATTAAAAAGCTAAGACTTAAAGTGGGCTTCTTTTTTAGAAACAGATCTTTTCTCTCCCTTAACAGCAGGAAACAGACTGTACTGTCAACTTTACTGCCAGTTCTTGACTATGGTGACACCATTTCCCAGAATGCAGCAGCCACTATTCTTTAAACCTTTGGATGCCGTTTACCACAGTAACCTTCGCTTTATCATTAAAGTCCTGTAGATCCCTTCATTATTCCCTTTTTGTTAACAAAACTCTACTACACAAGCTTCCGACTTACCAAACCTCATTGATTAAGTATAAAAACATAGTTACCAAACCTCATTGATTAAGTCTAAAAACATAGTTACCAAACCTCATTGATTAAGTCTAAAAACATAGTTACCAAACCTCATTGATTAAGTATAAAAACATAGTTACCAAACCTCATTGATTATGTCTAAAAACATAGTTACCAAACCTCATTGATTATGTCTAAAAACATAGTTACCAAACCCATTCACAGGTTTGGTTAACTCTGTGGGTCGCCACCCATTTAGGTAAATCCACCTTCAGTTTTAATACCCCCACATTTTTGCAATAACCTGCAGGACATCTTGATTCCCTGGTGCCGCTAGGGCAGTTGAGGAGTCTAATGTTGAATTTGTTAAATAATAATTGCATGTGTTTTGATTAAGCGTAGAAATGCATTGTGGTGTTGAAATGGTTGTTTTTGAAATTGTAACCCGTAGTTTTTATAGGAATGTTCTAGTTGAATGTGTTGAATTTGTTGTCCTCGGGGCACCATTGAAAATGAGGCTCCCCTGATGTAACTAAACACATCCAGTTAGTGGGACTACTGCTGTTTCAGTCACCTACTCAGTTCATTTACTGACTCGGATGGTTGTGTTTTACGATGTAGAGAGGGCATATCGACCATGACTCTAGAGAGATGGGTAGCTGCATTGGGGTCTGACAGTGGAGGGTGGAGGGGAGATGGGGGTACATTGCTATATTGCCAGACTTGGCATCAGCTCACCCTGCCTAAAGTGCTTTAAATTGTCTGGAACTAACGCTCCATTAAAACGCTCCAAATTAGTGCATGTTAATTAACAATTCTACTGAAGCAGCAAGACGCTGATGGGGGGTTATTTTTAAATCAACAAAGGTGTGCAAGTAAATACATATTTAGGGAAGAGAGTGTCAGTGAAAAGGAAAGGAATAGAAATGCTTACAATATTTACTGGTTCATTGGCTCAATGGTGAGCACTCTGGAGCAACCTTCTGCAAGGAACGGCACTACGGCACTACGGCACAACATAGGAAGCAAGGAAACAATAGATCCGCATTCATTTGTGATAACCATGAACTGTGTGTGTGTGTGGTGTGAGTGTGTGTGTCTCTTCTCCCTGGCTTTCTCCCACCTCTCTGCCTCCATGTCTCTTGTTCTCCAGGTCTCCATAGGAGGCTGTGGAGGCCATTCCAGATCACTGGTCCAGGCGGGCTCCCGGAGTCCTGACTGAAGGCTGGCTGAACGGACTTCATTGACTGTGCGTGATGAGGGTATACAACTCTGAAACCAGTCAGAATACACACACACCAGTGTTCTTTGAGCGCTTGGGGTTAGGGGAGCCAACCATGTTTAGGGAGTTTGATGAGCAGATTCACAATATGAAAACAGACAGAGAGGAGAGAGAGAGGGATTGAGAGAGAGAAAGAAAGAGACAGGAAATTGGCAGTCTCTCTCTAAATCATGCCTCGTCTATACATAATCTGAAAATGCATATGTTCAATAACTTGCACTACAACAACCACTATCACCAACCATAAACATGAATTACCTACTGTATCATTATCTACATATCAAACACTCCAAGAGAGAGGTGAGAGAAAGAGGAGGGATGGTGAGAGAGAGAGAGGGATGGCGAGAGAGAGGGGAGGGATGGCGAGAGAGAGCAGAGAGAGAGAGAGGAGGGATGGTGAGAGAGAGAGCAGAGAGAGAGAGAGAGGAGGGATGGTGAGAGAGAGAGCAGAGAGAGAGGAAGTATGGTGAGAGAGAGCAGAGAGAGAGAAATGAGGGATGGTGAGAGAGAGAGGAGGGATGGTGAGAGAGAGAGGAGGGATGGCCAGAGAGAGCAGAGAGAGGAGGGATGGTGAGAGAGAGCAGAGAGAGAGAGGAGGGATGGCGAGAGAGAGGAGGGATGGTGAGAGAGAGAGGAGGGATGGCGAGAGAGAGAGGAGGGATGGCGAGAGAGAGCAGAGAGATAGAGAGGAGGGATGGTGAGAGAGAGAGCAGAGAGAGAGGAAGTATGGTGAGAGAGAGCAGAGAGAGAGAAATGAGGGATGGTGAGAGAGAGAGGAGGGATGGCGAGAGAGAGAGGAGGGATGGCCAGAGAGAGCAGAGAGAGGAGGGATGGTGAGAGAGAGCAGAGAGAGAGAGGATGGATGGCGAGAGAGAGCAGAGAGAGAGAGAGGAGGGATGGTGAGAGAGAGCAGAGAGAGAGAGGAGGGATGGTGAGAGAGAGCAGAGAGAGAGAGGAGGGATGGCCAGAGAGAGAGGGACATATGAAGAGGGATGAGGTGGGCTGAGGAGAGTGAGGAGAATTAGTAGTGACTCATGCTCAGCCCAATGGCAGCTTAATGACCTGCGGTCAGTCGACTCTGTCTCAATTCATCAGACTGCTCTCTTTCTCTTTGCCCTTTTTTTCTATCATTCTCTCTCTCCCTCGCTTTGTCTTTCACTCACACACTCACTGTCTCCCTGTCTTCTCCCTCACTTTGTCTTTCACTCACACACTCTCTGTCTCCCTGTCTTCTCCCTCACTTTGTCTTTCACTCACACACTCTCTGTCTCCCTGTCTTCTCCCTCGCTTGTCTTTCACTCACACACTCACTGTCTCCCGTCTTCTCCCTCACGTTTTCCCACCTCTCCATCTCTTGTTCTCATTCACTTTCTCTCACCCGCTCTCACTATTTCCCTCTTTCTCCTATTCAGGTGAGGGAGATATCACCTCCTTCCCTCTCTCGTTCAGACTGACTGGACAGATTTGACTTTTTTTTCTTCTTCTCAGTGAGTCAGAGATTGAGTGAAAGAATGGGGGCACTTTAGGACCACCCTGCATCAGCATGCCTGTCTGTCTGGATGTACAGCAGTCTATCCAGCCTCGGGTGGGAGGATGGAAGGGTTCGAGGAAGAGGGGAAGAGGGGAAGAGGAGGGGAAGTCATGCCCTGGTTAACTTTTGGCTCTGGTGAAGTCAGGGGAGGTGGTTATGACTCTTATGACCCAGAGTCTCATGTACTGTATGTCTACTTAAGATCTGGAAGTAAAACTTCAGCATTCAAACACAACAGACAAGCCCAGGCATGCCCAAGAAACTAATTAACAACTAGCTGAATAGGACAAACAGAACACAAGTTAGGGGCCAGAGTCTGTTTCCAGTAAAGGGACCCGGAGCTGCAGCTGCTGCTTCTTTAACTCACCACGGAAGTCAGTTGTCTTTTTTTTTTTTTTTTTGCGTTCATGTGTGTCTGTATGTCTGTGTGCACTCCTGGAGTCAAAGGGAGTCACGGCTGTGGTGACATTCCGAGAGTTGGTTGGTGTGAGCCTCCAGGGCTATTGTGCTGCAGCCGTGGCCTTTCAGAGAGACAGGCATGCCCCTGCTCTCTCTCTCTCTCTCTCTCTCTCTCTCTCTCTCTCTCTCTTGCTCTGCCTTACTTTCTATCTGTGTGTGTCTCTCTCTCTTTCTCTCTCCCTGACCAGTGGGCATTCTCTGTCCATCACCACCCCCACACCAACCCCAGTCTGTCACAGAGGTCAGGGGTCAGTGGACAAGACAGACAGCCAGGTCCCCTGGAGGTGATTGAGGAGGAAGCTGAGCAGCTGGACCTCTGACCTGGCCAGGGTGGCCTGGCATGACCATGGCGAGACTGGGCACCCCTGGAGCCAGGAGCTTGAAGATCTGTAGAAGATCTGTAGGCCCTACTGTGCTGACAGGGAGACAGAGGGGGTGGCTGGGGTCGTAAGCTGCAGGAGGACAGGGGATGAACCGTAACAAATGGCACCCTATTCCCTATGTAGTGTACTACTTTTGACCATAGGACTACTTTTTAAAATTGAACTAAGCAAGTCAGTTAAGAACAAATTGGCAAGTCAGTTAAGAACTGGCATCTTCATTAAATAGTACCAACAAAATACCAGTCTCAACGTCAACAGTGAAGAGGCGACTCCGGGATGCTGGCCTTCTAGGCAGAGTTCCTCTGTCCAGTGTCTGTGTTCTTTTGTCCATCTTAATCTTTTCTTTTTATTGGCCAGTCTGAGATATGGCTTTTTCTTTGCAACTCTGCCTAGAAGGCCAGCATCCTGGAGTCACCTCTTCCATGTTGACGTTGAGACTGGTGTTTTGCGGATACTATTTAATGAAGCTGCCAGTTGAGGACTTGTGAGGTGTCTGTTTCTCAAACTAGATACTCTAATGTACCTGTCCTTTTGCTAAGTTGTGCACCGGGGCCACCCACTCCTCTTTCTATTCTGGTTAGAGCCAGTTTGCGCTGTTCTATAAAGGTACACAGCGTTGTATGAGATCTTCAGTTTCTTGGCAAGAATAGAGTGACGAGTTTCAGAAGAAAGTTATTTGTTTCTGGTCATTTTGAGCCTGTAATCGAACCCACAAATGCTGATGCTCCAGACACTCAACTAGTCTAATGAAGGCCAGTTTTATTGCTTCTTTAATCAGGACAACAGTTTTCAGCTGTGCTAACATAATTACTAAAGGGTTTTCTAATGATCAATTAGCCTTTTAAAACGATAAACTTGGATTAGCTAATACAACGTGCCATTGGAACACAGGAGTGATGGTTGCTGATAATGGGCCTTTTCTTTAAAAAACAAGGACATTTCTAAGTGACCTCAAACTTTTGAACGTCAGTGTATATTGAGGCAGAATATCTCTGTTCAACTGAATAAAAGTGCAAGAAGGGAACCAAAAAGTAGTACACCCACAAGCATTTACCAGGTGCAGAAACACAACATTTATGATACTTTCTGAATGATTGAACCAACATTTTGACACGCTTTGTCTTCGTCAGAGTATAAGTAGAAAGGTGTATCATATAGAACATTTCCTCAACATCTGGCAAGCAGTTTGTTCAAGGATAAAAGTCTAGACTAGTTTAGGAATAGTCCCCTCCTTAGCAACAAGCTTTCCAGTCATAGCTTTTTGTCTGAGCTCCTTGTCAGAGAAGTATGACTCAGTTGGCTGGATGCCCATTTGACATGCATGACGATGAAAACAAAACGTCAAATTTCTCTCTCTCTCTCTCTCTCTCTCTCTCTCTCTCTGGCCCACGTTTACTGAATTTGTTTATGAAGCAGAAATAATGCGGTGCAACTCAAGTTTCGCCAGCAGCTGGAAGACGTGTTCCTTTCTGGTCAGTATCAGTGGAGAGACTGCGCTCTCCCTCCGCTGAGACTGACCAAAAAGGTCAGCTGATGGAGAAACTCGAGTCCCATTATTAGATGCAGGCACCACCAGCCCATAAAAATACAAATATAAAGCAATTATTTAAAAGTGTTCTCACTCAGCTGTGCCTCACAAGTAATACAACTATGGATCTATTACCGGTGTGATCATACCAAAACATACCAAAAATTGTCCGAAACAACAATGCATTGCAATGCAGGGCAATTCAAGCAAAGACAATATGCGGTGATAAAATATTGGGCCTTTAGCCTACTGCACAAACCTCATTGCTACAATACTGTTTTAATAGATTCATGTTGCATAGGCTTACATTTCCTAAGTCATGTAAAAACAAAATACCTGAGAGGTAGATCGGCTTGAATTTTCACAAAAAAAATGGATCTTGATGACCAGTAATCTACACTAATTAAAGTTGATTTAATTGGTGACATCAATAAGGGATCATATGTAACGAATCTCTTCGTTGTCTGACGACGAGTATGAAATATGGGACCAATGCGCAGCGTGGTAAGTGTCCATGTTAATTTATTAACTGAAGACACAAAACAAAATAACGAAGTTAAATGGGAGAAACAAAAACAGTTCTGTTTACATACAACCTAAGTGTATGTAAACTTATGACTTCAACTGTGTACATTACCTTACCAGTAAAACGTTTTGACACACCTACAAATTCAAGGTTTTTTCAAATTTTCTATATTGTAGAATAAAAGCGAAGACATCAAAACTATGAAATAACACATATGGAATGTGTGTGTGTGTGTGTGTATGCGCGCATGTAAATGTGTATGTATGTGTGAGAGACAGAGAGAGGGGAGAGAGAGATAAATGAACAAATGTAATTACAGTGTGTGGAGGCTCACAGCTGCTCCCCAGTGTCTCCATACCACCTCTGTCTCTTTTAATCACTTTGATTGGAAGTTCAGGGAGCCTCTTTTCACTGTGGGGAGATAGGTGGATAAGATGAACACACACCCACATAGACACATACACACACTGGCACACACACACACATACACTCACACATGAACACACACACTGATTGATGAGTGGATTGCATTTCTTCTGGGGCCAGACATCTCTTATTCATTTCAGCACATTACCGCATCCTGGCTGAGATATATTGGGAGTGAAAAAAGTTACTCTGTGCTGGATCTTTCATCGATGCACTGGCATGCCTATTATGACTTGTCACGCCAGTGAGTGACATGGTCTAGTTTCAAATCTGTGTGTTAATCTATATGGAAACTGAATCAGGAAAACAGTGACAGTCTAAACAATTGTGAAAGCCATACATTGTAATGGACATTAAACATGAGACATTAGTGAATTCTCCCAAAACAGCAGAAAGGTGTAATGACAAACTATGGCTTGCTTGCTTTATTCTGGAAGGCTTCTGTGATCTGTCTTAGCCGCATCGCTCCAGTTTGGTAATACATAGAGGGGGAATGGAGAGGGGAGAAGCTTATTCTCTGACACTTTGGCTGTCCTGTCTGCCCTTGTCAGAGTCTGACGCCTCTCCCCCCACCCCCCCCCTACCCTCGTCTCCCCCAACCGTTGCCAAGGTTGGGCAAACAGACAGACTCTCAGCCAGTTGGGGTCTGGCCAAGATCTTTCCAGATGTACCAAGCAGATCGCATGGTGCCACCTGCAACTCCCATGACCATAGTACTCCACCTCTCCTCCCACCTCTCCTAACAACAAAGTAGTTTTTAGATGAATGCCCGCAAAGCCACTACACTACACAACACAACACAACACAACACTAAACAATACATTAATTATAACGGTGACAAACGATGCCCACAACATAAAGCTGTCCTAACAGCAGTCCCAACTCCCACCGCTAAACCTGGCTATCAGCGGAGCCTTGTATGGCAGCGAAACAGTTCATTCAGCTGCCTTTACTGCATTCAAAAAAAGCATAGCTGATATGGCTGACTTACTTAAACAAATGTGGTTTCTACTGACAATTGAGATGACGAGCGGATAAGAGACAATCCGTAATTTATATTAAGACATTAATGAGCGAGCTAAGATGGACATAGTCAATATAACTATTTGTTCAGCACTTTTGAAAATGTACAGCGTCTCCCCCCCCATGGACTGTTCTGTTACAGTATTCTCCCTGTACACCAAGTCAGAACCGTAGGATAAATAAAGGGGACATATAAGCAGAACAACGAAAGCTCTTACAATATTTGAATACATTTCTCTAAAACAGGCTACAGGCTACATGTGCACCACCAAGTCAGAACAGTAGGCTAAGTTATGAGGGGAAAGGACCAAATTATTAGGGCGAGGCACATGGGCTACTAACAGCTTACTACACAACATACACATAGTATTACTTTCTTAGCTACAGTATACATATCTCCCTGGCATATTACATCATTTATACAGCAGCATGCAAGACATTTGTGGACTCACCTTGTTGTGCTGTGCTTACTTGAACAGGAAGGTGGCGCGGCAGTCATTCGTGGGCAAATATTTTCATCAAAGTCTGGCATTCAATGGATTTATGGTGCTTTCAAGACAACTGGGAACGCTGTTAAAAACAGGTCCAATCATGATAGCGTCAGTGATCTTTAGGTCGGAGCTGGAGAGAGATGAACAGACTTATTGGAATCTCGTCTCCAGTCTCACACTCTCTATGGACAGTCACCCATGGGGTGGGACCTTCAGGTTGGCCTGATGTTAATGCACCTGGAGCTTTTTACACCTCCTCTCTTTCTCTTTCTCTCTCTCTTTCTCTTTCTCTCTCTCTTTCTCTCTCTCCGTCTCTCTCATGTTTATCACTGTAGCCTACATGTGTGTCTGGCCATCTCTGTCTTCCTCTCTATTACTGTGGCTTGCTTTCTCTCGTTCGCACTCTTCCTTTGCCCTCATCTGCCCTTCTCTGACACTCATCTTTCTCTAATTTCTCTCTCTCTCTCACGCCCATCTTTCTCCCTTTATTCCCTGTTTGATTCTGTCTCCACAACAGAACCTGGCTGTATCCTAGCAACAGCCCCAGGACACCTGGGTAGTGTGACCGGAATGTGACCTCTGTGTATATTGGCAGTGGTCAAGAGCAAAGGGTTAAAGCCCTGTGTGTGTGTGTGTGTGTGTGTGTGTGTGTGTGTGTGTGTGTGTGTGTGTGTGTGTGTGTGTGTGTGTGTGTGTGTGTGTGTGTGTGTGTGTGTGTTTTGTGTGTGTGTGCATGTATGCACCGGTGCATGTATATTTATTTTTTGTGTAAACGATTGAACCACTTGGTGATGTATTTAGACCACTGTTCATAGGATTAATAGACCACTGTTCATAGGATTAATAGACCACTGTTCATAGGATTAATAGACCACTGTTCATAGGATTAATAGACCACTGTTCATAGGATTAATAGACCACAAGGACATAGTGAGAGTTAAGACTTCTGGATGTGCTTTATCAGTAGTGAAGTTAATCATGCTGACTGACTTGCAGGCAGAGGTAAGTAAGACTGTGATTACTTCCTCATCATTATAATGTTTCTGCAGAAGTAGGCTAGGGCACAGTTCAACAATTACAGAGTATTTAGAATCTGCATCCTTTTGTTTTGAATTACAACTGTAAAAAGTACAGCATCCTGTGATTTCAGGTTCTTTTTTTCCAAAGTAAAACCCTGTAGGTGTTATAATCTAAATGAACTATTTTCATAAACACATTTGTAAAATATTTTATGAGAAAGCTTTTTATAAAACATGTCAAAACTAAACAGAATACTTGTTACAATGATGCATATCAAGTGACAAATCTCTTTTAAATGGCATGAATCATATAATTACAAAATAAATATCACATACAATGACTGAACCAAAAATAAGAGGAGATAATAAGTAATACTAACTGTGTACACAGGAAGGAAGAGGGGACAACCCATACTTACACAGGAAGGAAGAGGGGACAACCCATACTTACACAGGAAGGAAGAGGGGACAACCCATACTTACACAGGAAGGAAGAGGGGACAACCCATACTTACACAGGAAGGAAGAGGGGACAACCCATACTTACACAGGAAGGAAGAGGGGACAACCCATACTTACACAGGAAGGAAGAGGGGACAACCCATACTTACACAGGAAGGAAGAGGGGACAACCCATACTTACACAGGAAGGAAGAGGGGACAACCCATACTTACACAGGAAGCTAAAAGAGGGAACTACCAGAACTTACACAGGAAGGAAGAGGGGACAACCCATACTTACACAGGAAGCTAAAAGAGGGAACTACCAGAACTTACACAGGAAGGAAGAGGGGACAACCCATACTTACACAGGAAGGAAGAGGGGACAACCCATACTTACACAGGAAGGAAGAGGGGACAACCCATACTTACACAGGAAGGAAGAGGGGACAACCCATACTTACACAGGAAGGAAGAGGGGACAACCCATACTTACACAGGAAGGAAGAGGGGACAACCCATACTTACACAGGAAGCTAAAAGAGGGAACTACCAGAACTTACACAGGAAGGAAGAGGGGACAACCCATACTTACACAGGAAGCTAAAAGAGGGAACTACCAGAACTTACACAGGAAGGAAGAGGGGACAACCCATACTTACACAGGAAGGAAGAGGGGACAACCCATACTTACACAGGAAGGAAGAGGGGACAACCCATACTTACACAGGAAGGAAGAGGGGACAACCCATACTTACACAGGAAGGAAGAGGGGACAACCCATACTTACACAGGAAGGAAGAGGGGACAACCCATACTTACACAGGAAGGAAGAGGGGACAACCCATACTTACACAGGAAGGAAGAGGGGACAACCCATACTTACACAGGAAGCTAAAAGAGGGAACTACCAGAACTTACACAGGAAGGAAGAGGGGACAACCCATACTTACACAGGAAGCTAAAAGAGGGAACTACCAGAACTTACACAGGAAGGAAGAGGGGACAACCCATACTTACACAGGAAGGAAGAGGGGACAACCCATACTTACACAGGAAGGAAGAGGGGACAACCCATACTTACACAGGAAGGAAGAGGGGACAACCCATACTTACACAGGAAGGAAGAGGGGACAACCCATACTTACACAGGAAGGAAGAGGGGACAACCCATACTTACACAGGAAGGAAGAGGGGACAACCCATACTTACACAGGAAGGAAGAGGGGACAACCCATACTTACACAGGAAGGAAGAGGGGACAACCCATACTTACACAGGAAGGAAGAGGGGACAACCCATACTTACACGGGAAGCTAAAAGAGGGAACTACCAGAACTTACACAGGAAGCTAAAAGATGGAACTACCAGAACTTACACAGGAAGCTAAAAGAGGGAACTACCAGAACTTACACAGGAAGCTAAAAGAGGGAACTACCAGAACTTACACAGGAAGGAAGAGGGGACAACCCATACTTACACAGGAAGCTAAAAGAGGGAACTACCAGAACTTACACAGGAAGCTAAAAGAGGGAACTACCAGAAATTACACAGGAAGCTAAAAGAGGGAACAACCAGAACTTACACAGGAAGCTAAAAGAGGGAACTACCAGAACTTACACAGGAAGCTAAAAGAGGGAACTACCAGAACTTACACAGGAAGCTAAAAGAGGGAAATACCAGAACTTACACAGGAAGCTAAAAGAGGGAACTACCAGAACTTACACAGGAAGCTAAAAGAGGGAACTACCAGAACTTACATAGGAAGCTAAAAGAGAGAACTACCAGAACTTACACAGGAAGGGAAAAGAGGGGACTACCAGAACTTACACAGGAAGGAAAAAGAGGGGACAACCAGAACTTACACCGGAAGGAAAAAGAGGGGACAACCAGAACTTACACCAGAAGAGAAAAGAACAAGGCCTATTTTAGAACAAAATGACATGTTCAATAGAACAATAGCAGTCATCTTCTAACCAGATCACAAGCTGCCTTTTTCAATCTTAGTGTTTCGGCATTTGTAAACGTAAAAGGTCGTCCTTACTTAATAACATGATTAAAATGCATGGCGTCACAAAAGCTATTTTATCCCATGAAGGTTATCAGAAACAGAACATTTGAAAAGGAATGAAGAGCAAGCTACACATGGCCTTGATTATCAAAGAGGGAGGGATTTGTGATCTAGCTTTATTTCTAGTAAGAACCTTTAACGTCAACATCCGAATCGTACAACTCAAATACAGCCAAGTATATAAACAACATCTCTGTTTAATTCAAGATCTGTATAGGTAGATTACCACCGTTCAAAATTCAAACGAGTAAAAATAAAACTATGAAGGTTCTTCAAAGGGAAAATCACACAGGCAACGTTGACCTTTCAAAGCATATGGCGTTCCTTTAAATTGTGAGGAACAGCCGGCGGAACAGAAGAGTACGCTCCTCGACTCCTTCGTCAAACGAGAAGAAAGAGAGGAGGATGAAGTGAAGGGAATGAATATTCATGGCGATATTCATGACAGTGTTTGCTTGATTTCCATGGGGACACGGGCAGGTCAGAGATTTTACCTGGTAGGTGTTTGAGCATTCTGTATGATTTTTGCTCCGTCTCCTTGGAGACCCAGAGACACCCCAAGTCTCACTGTGATGTCAAATGTCAATGCACGCTTAACCTCTGACCTGGTGAGGGCTGCTGGGATGCGACCGATGAGCCAATCAGATCACAGTCCCACTTGTCCCAGGTAGGGGGAAGAGTGGAGGGCAGGGCAGGTGAGGTTTAGCGCTGTGTTTTAACCTCAACCCTGATCTACGCTGTGTGGTGCAGTGTACCTGTCTTGAGCTACAGACCTTGGAGGGGCACCGATTGCTCTTTCATTAACCCTCTTTGCAACCACATTATAATGCTGAGCACACTTACATTATCCAAAACAACAGCATCTATACTTTATTTAATTTCACTGTACTTTATTTAATTTCACTGTACTTTATTTCATTTTACTGTACTTTATTTCATTTCACTGTACTTTCAGCATTTCACTGTACTTTATTTCATTTCACTGTACTTTATTTCATTTCACAGTACTTTCAGCATTTTACTGTAGTTTATTTCATTTCACTGTATTTTATTTCATTTCACTGTACTTTTTTTCATTTCACAGTACTTTCAGCATTTTACTGTACTTTATTTCATTTCACTGTACTTTATTTCACTTCACTGTACTTTATTTCATTTCACTGTATTTTATTTCATTTCACTGTACTTTATTTCATTTCACTGTACTTGCGCATTTGACAATAAAGCTTGAACTGGAACTCATGCAGTCAAAATAATGAACTGTTTACCAACAACACTCCCTGCTGTAACATGAGTTTTCACAAGTCTTTTTAATTGCTGTCATAAAGCACAGAGGCTTTGAGCTTCAGCTCTGTGTGATCATAAGGGAGACTGCAGCACGCAGAGAAAGAGAATACAGAAATGAGGGGGAGAGAGAGAGAGTGGGCGATAGATAGAGGAGTGAGAAAGAGAGGGAAAGACAGATAGACCGACAGAAAGATGGACAGACAGACAGACAAACATAATGGGAGAGACAGAAAGTGAGAGAGAAAATAAGAGAGAAAGTGAGAGAAAATGAGAACAAGACAGAGATAGTGAAAGAGAGAGGAGGAAATAAAAAGTAAGGAGGGATCAGAGAGTCAGAGCTTCAGGAGACCAGGACCCTCAGGCTCAGACAGCCTCCTGTCTGAAATGCCAGGCTCAGACACCCTAACATAATAATGAAAATAAATTTCATTTAGCAGACGTTTTTTTATCCAAAGCGACTTACATGCATGTTAAGTCTTTGTTTGTTACATTTTCTCCCTCTTTTCTCTCCCTCGCTCATTCCAGCCAGCCCTCTTCTATTCCCTTTCTCCTTAATTCTCACCCTAACCTTTTACATTCTCTCCTTATTCAAAAGGATCTGCGGTGCAAAGAGTTCCTTCTTTCCATGCAGGTTGGGTTTTTATTTGTTATGTCTGCCGTTTTGTAGCCAATGACAATTGAGATCAGACTTTGTTGCATAACAGATATGCCCAGATAGGTTGACACCACTTATCAGATACAGTGCATTTGGAATGGATTCAAATGTTGTTACGCTACAGCCTTATTCTAAAATGGATTAAATATATACAAATCCTCATCAATCTAGACCCAATAATCCATCATGTCAAAGCGAGAAAAAAAAGGGTTTTAGAAATATTAGAAAATGTATTAAAATAAAAAAACAGAAATACCTTATTTACATAAATATTCCGACCCTTTGCTGTGAGACTCAAAATTGAGCTCAGGTGCATCCTGTTTCCATCCCTGAGATGTTTCTACAACTTGAATGGAGTCCACCTGTGGTAAATTACATTTATTTGACATGATTTGGAAAGACACACACCTGTCTATATAAGGTCCCATAGTAGACAGTGCATGTCAGAGCAAAAACCAAGCAATGAGGTCGAAGGAATTATCCATAGTGCTCCGAGACAGGACTGTGTCGAGGCACAGACCTGAGAAGGGTACCAAAAAATGGCTTCAGCATTGAAGGTCCCAAGAACACAGTGACCTCCATCATTCTTAAATGGAAGAAGTTTGGAACTACTAAGACACTTCCTAGAGCTGGCATTCCACCAATCAGGCCTTTATGATAGAGTGGCCAAACGGAAGCCACTCCTCAGTAAAAGGCACGACAGCCTTCTTGGAGTTTGCCGAAAGGCACCTAAATTACTCTCAGACCATGAGAAACAAGATTCTCTTGTCTGATGAATCCAAGACTGAAGCGTCACGTCTGGAGGAAACCTGGCACCATCCCTACGGTGAAGCATGGTGGTGGCAGCATCATGCTGTGGGGATGTTTTTCAATGGCAGGGTCTGGGAGACTAGTCAGGATCGAGGGAAAGATGAATGGAGCAAAGTATAGAGCAAAGTCCGTGCTTCTACACCTGCATTGCTTGCTGTTTGGGGTTTCTGTACAGCACTTTGAGATGTCAGCTGATGTACGAAGGGCTATATAAATAAATTTGATTTGATTTGATAGAGAGATCCTTGATGAAAACCTCCTCCAGAGCGCTCAGGACCTCAGACTGGGGTGAAGGTTTACCTTCCAACTGGACAACAACCCTAAGCACACAGCCAAGACGTAAAATATATCACTAGCCACTTTAAACAATGCTACTTAATACACTGCTCAAAAAATAAAGGGAACACTTAAACAACACAATGTAACTCCAAGTCAATCACACTTCTGTGAAATCAAACTGTCCACTTAGGAAGCAACACTGATTGACAATAAATTTCACATGCTGTTGTGCAAATGGAATAGACAACAGGTGGAAATTATAGGCAATTAGCAAGACACCCCCAATAAAGGAGTGGTTCTGCAGGTGATAACCACAGACCACTTCTCAGTTCCTATGCTTCCTGGCTGATATTTTTGTCACTTTTGAATGCTGCCGGTGCTTTCACTCTAATGGTAGCATGAGACGGAGTCTACAACCCACACAATAGGCTCAGGTAGTGCAGCTCATCCAGGGTGGGACATCAATGCGAGCTGTGGCAAGAAGGTTTGCTGTGTCTGTCAGCGTAGTATCCAGAGCATGGAGGCGCTACCAGGAGACAGGCCAGTACATCAGGAGACGTGGAGGAGGCCGTAGGAGGGCAACAACCCAGCAGCAGGCCCGCTACCTCCACCTTTGTGCAAGGAGGAGCAGGAGGAGCACTACCAGAGCCCTGCAAAATGACCTCCAGCAGGCCACAAATGTGCATGTGTCTGCTCAAACGGTCAGAAACAGACTCCATGAGGGTGGTATGAGGGCCCGACGTCCACAGGTGGGGATTGTGCTTACAGCCCAACACCGTGCAAGGCGTTTGGCATTTGCCAGAGAACACCAAGATTGGCAAATTCGCCACTGGCGCCCTGTGCTCTTCACAGATCACACTGAGTACATGTGACAAATGTGACAGTCTGGAGACGCCGTGGAGAACGTTCTGCTGCCTGCAACATCCTCCATTATGACCGGTTTGGCGGTGGGTCAGTCATGGTGTGGGGTGGCATTTCTTTGGGGGGCCGCACAGCCCTCCATGTGCTCGCCAGAGGTAGCCTGACTGCCATTAGGTACCGAGATGAGATCCTCAGACCCCTTGTGAGACCATATGCTGGTGCGGTTGGCCCTGGGTTCCTCCTAATGCAAGACAATGCTAGACCTCATGTGGCCTGAGTGTGTCAGCAGTTCCTGCAAGAGGAAGGCATTGATGCTATGGACTGGCCCACCCGTTCCCCAGACCTGAATCCAATTGAGCACATCTGGGACATCATGTCTCGCTCCATCCACCACAGACTGTCCAGGAGTTGGCGGATGCTTTAGTCCAGGTCTGGGAGGAGATCCCTTGGGAGACCATCCGCCACCTCATCAGGAGCATGCCCAGGCGTTGTAGGGAGGTCATACATGCACGTGGAGGCCACACACACACTACTGAGCCTCATTTTGACTTGTTTTAAGGACATTACATCAAAGTTGGATCAGCCTGTAGTGTGGTTTTCCACTTTAATTTTGAGTGTGACTCCAAATCCAGACCTCCATGGGTTGATAAATTTGATTTCCATTGATAATTTTTGTGTGATTTTGTTGTCAGCACATTCAACTATGTAAAGAAAAAAGTATTTAATAAGAATATTTCATTCATTCAGATCTAGGATGTGTTATTTTAGTGTTCCCTTTATTTTTTTGAGCAGTGTTTAACATCTTCATCAGCAACAGAAACAACAGTCAACCCGAACATTGTGGGAGAGTGTAGTATGACAGAGACAGGGTTCTGATGATTGTTGGGTTCAAGTTGGTGGTAAAGACCTGTGTGGGTGCCGGACCAGCATGAGGGCAGGTTGTGTGTGTGTGTATGCGAGTGTTCGTGTGTGTAATGATGATTCATAATGATTCATAATGATTCATTCATTCAGATCTACGAAGTGTTATTTTAGTGTTCCCTTTATTTTTTTGAGCATTGTATAATGTTTACATACCCTACATTACTCATCTCATACTGTATGTATATGTATATACTGTACCCTATATCATCTACTGCATCTTTATGTAATACATGTATCACTAGCCACTTGAAACTATGCCACTTTGTTTACATACCCTACATTACTCATCTCATACTGTATGTATATGTATATACTGTACCCTATATCATCTACTGCATCTTTATGTAATACATGTATCACTAGCCACTTGAAACTATGCCACTTTGTTTACATACCCTACATTACTCATCTCATATGTATTTACTGTACTCGATACCATCTACTGTATCTTGCCTATGCCGCTCTGTACTCTCACTCATTCATATATCTTTATGTACATATTCTTTATCCCCTTACACTTGTGTGAATAAGGTAGTAGTTTTGGAATTGTTAAGTTAGATTACTCGTTGGTTATTACTGCATTGTCGGAACTAGAAGCACAAGCATTTCGCTACACTCGCATTAACATCTGCTAACCATGTGTATGTGACAAATACATTTGATTTGATTTGATTTTTCTTTTTTTGACTGGCTTCGGGACAAGTTCTTGAGTGGCCCAGCCAGAGCCCGGACTTGAACCGGATCGAACATCTCTGGAGAGACCTAAATATAGCTGTGCAGGTACGCTCCCCATTTAACCTGATAGAGCTTGAGAGGATCTGCAGAGAAGAATGGGAGAAACTCCCCAAATACAGGTGTGCCACAAAGACCACAGAGGTTTTCCAACGCCTCCCGAAGAAGGGCACATATTGGTAGATGTGTAAAAAAAAGCAGACATTGAATATCCATTTGAGCATGGTGAATAAATGAATTACACTTTGAATGGTGTATCAACGCAGATGCTTGTGATCATGAAGGTTTGGGGAGTTTTTCAGGACAAAAAAGAAACAGAATGGAGTGAGCTAAGCAAACATAAAATCCTAGAGGAAAACTTGGTTCAGTCTGCTTTGCAACCAGACACTGGGAGATGAACTCACCTTTCAGCAGGACAGTAACCTAAAACACAAGACCAAATTGACCACACTGGAAGAAGACAGTGAATGTTCCTGAGTGGCCAAGTTACAGTTTGACTTAAATCTGCTTGAATCACTTTGGCAAGACCTAAAAATAGTTTGTTAAACATTGATCAAGGACCAAATTGACAGAATTTGAAGAATTTAGAAAAGAATAAGGGGCAAATGTGGCACAATCCAGGTGTGGAAAACTGTTAGAAAGACTCACATCTGTAAATGCTGCCAAAGGTGCTTCTACAAAGTATAAACTCAGAGGTATGAATACAGTGCCTTACAAAAGTATTCACCCCCTTGACTTTTTTCCTATTTTGTTGCGTTACAACCTGTAATTTAACTGGATTTTTATTTGGATTTCATGTAATGGACATACACAAAATAAAAAAATGTAAAAGTGATGCGTGCATATGTGTTCACCCCCTTTGCTATGAAGCCCCTAAATAAGATCTGGTGCAACCAATTACCTTCAGAGGTCACATAATTAGTTAGAATGCACACAGGTGGACTTTATTTGAGTGTCTATACACACCTGTTCTGAAAGGCTCCAGAGTCTGGAACACCAATAAGCAAGGTGCACCACCTCTTGAAGACCAAGGAGCTCTCCAAACAGGTCAGGGACAAAGTTGTGGAGAATTACAAGTCAGGGTTGGGTTATACAAAAATATCAGAAACTTTGAACATCCCACGGAGTACCATTAAATCCATTATTAAAAAAATGGAAAGAATATGGTTGATTTCTTTTGATTTCCCCATGATGTCAAGCAAAGAGGCAGTGAGTTTGAAGGTAGGCCTTGAAATACATTCACAGATAGACCTCCAATTGACTCAAATTATGTAAATTAGCCTTATCAGAATCTTCTTAAGCCATGACATCATTTTCTGGAATTTTCCAAGCTGTTTAAAGGCACAGTCAACTTAGTGTATGTAAACTTTTGACCCACTGGAATTGTGTTACAGTGAATTATAAGTGGAATAATCTGTTCGTAAACAATTGTTGGAAAAATTACTTGTGTCATGCACAAAGTAGATGTCCTAACCGTCTTGCCAAAACTATAGTTTGTTAACAAGAAATTTGTGGAGTGGTTGAAAAACAAATTTAATGACCCCAACCTAAGTGTATGTAAACTTACTTCAACTGTAGGTATAACTAGTTAGTTAATAGGGAGGATAATGTTAACTAAAACAGCATATTATTGACCAAAAAGTTTAGCTGTGTTAACCCAGTCGCTAGCTTATCTAGGGTCAGTGATAATGTACAGCAAACATGTACTGTATATCTATGGGAACAACTGAAACCATTTTGTAACCAACATTGCTGAAATAAAATTTACCTCATAATGTTACCTGTAATGCTCATATCTTGTAGCCTAATTGACATCTCCTTATCACTGTACCTATATTACAAGGGTTGAATCAGGATCTGAAAGGCATGTACAACATCTGGTAGGCCTATATGGTTTGCCTCATATACATTGTCTACAGATATCATTTTACATTGAGAACATATAGCGCAAAAAAATGTAAACAATGTGTGAGTTTAGCTATTCTCTACTTCAGGTGACAGATGCCCATAAGGCCAGTAATGCCATCATACTGTAGGCCTATGGGTGTATTGGTGATGCTAGCCATGTGATAAGCTATGGATTCACAGAGCTGATATACTGAGAGAGACAATCATATAAAACACATTGGTGATGCATGCCATGTGATAAGCTATGGATTCACAGAGCTGATATACTGAGAGAGACAATCATATAAAACACATTGGTGATGCATGTGATAAGCTATGGATTCACAGAGCTGATATACTGAGAGAGACAATCATATAAAACACATTGGTGATGCATGTGATAAGCTATGGATTCACATAGCTGATATACTGAGAGAGACAATCATATAAAACACATTGGTGATGCATGTGATAAGCTATGGATTCACAGAGCTGATATACTGAGAGAGACAATCAAATAAAACACATTGGTGATGCATGTGATAAGCTATGGATTCACAGAGCTGATATACTGAGAGAGACAATCATATAAAACACATTGGTGATGCATGTGATAAGCTATGGATTCACTTAGCTGATATACTGAGAGAGACAATCATATAAAACACATTGGTGATGCATGTGATAAGCTATGGATTCACTTAGCTGATATACTGAGAGAGACAATCATATAAAACACATTGGTGATGCATGTGATAAGCTATGGATTCACTTAGCTGATATACTGAGAGAGACAATCATATAAAACACATTGGTGATGCATGTGATAAGCTATGGATTCACAGAGCTGATATACTGAGAGAGACAATCATATAAAACACATTGGTGATGCATGTGATAAGCTATGGATTCACAGAGCTGATATACTGAGAGAGACAATCATATAAAACACATTGGTGATGCATGTGATAAGCTATGGATTCACTTAGCTGATATACTGAGAGAGACAATCATATAAAACACATTGGTGATGCATGTGAAAAGCTATGGATTCACAGAGCTGATATACTGAGAGAGACAATCATATAAAACACATTGGTGATGCATGTGATAAGCTATGGATTCACAGAGCTGATATACTGAGAGAGACAATCAAATAAAATTGGATGTTAATTTGAGAAAACAACACAGAAACACAGGCACATTACAGACAGAACCCCTTCCTTTCTTTATTGCAGGATTGTGATAGGTGATTAATCAACATTGGCACTAGTTCCTTTTGAATAATAGTTTAACAATTAAATAAAGTTAAAAACACTTCACTTCAAAGAATAAACACTTCATCACTTCAAAATGTACAAAACACACTAACTGGTATGTTTAGATGTAGGATTAGACATCTTAGTCTAATTAACAATAGGTCATTGAGTAGTAACAAGTAGGCTATTATTACTAAAGCATCATTTCAGGTTAGCAAATAAAACATCCATACCAGTGGTGGCCAACCTTGCTCTACTGAACCCTGACCTACTGGGTGAACCCAGCAACCCCACACTTGATTATCAACTCATTAGGTTTAATAAGTTGAATCAGGTTTGTTTTTGCTGGGCTGAAGCAGAACCAGCAGACCTCCAGCCAGGTTGTCCTTCTCCTATTGTAACAAGTTGTAATATAATAATAATATAGGACATTTAGCAAGACCTCCCTTCCCAGTAAACACAAACACCTTTGGTCAGCATGTCAAAATATGTTGGGAATATGAACAGATGCAGGATCTTAATTTGGGTAATCCTGCAGCAATAGTTCATGTGAATTATTATGTGGATTATAATTAACGGACATTTTTTTAGGGGTTGATACATTTTTTTGTAAAGGAAAATCAAATCTGAAATTTCAAATGGTTTGCACATTGGTAAGATGTCACCGAGAAATCAGAATAGAATGTTGATGCCTGGCTGCCGTATAAATGATGTAGAACTGTAGAATTTAGAACGTAGATATTCTAAATATATCTGTGTGATGTCTTGTCAATTAGCAAACCATTTCTAAACTGTATCTTCCCAATGCACCATGTATACATCCGTTGGGCAGAGGCATCTGTGCTATCTGGGTTTGTTGCCTCTCTCAAACACATATTATTTCTGTCGCGTCTGCCTGTCTGCTGTAGTTCGACTTGAGTTGATCTTTAGACGGACAAAGGCTGATAATTGATGAATATACTATTTCATCCGTGTGTGTGTGTGTGTGCTTTCGTTAATGCGCGCATGTGTATATGTGTGTCCATGTGTGCATATGTGTGTGGGTATGTGTACACACACGATTAGAGCATTAGCAGGGATATTCAATACATATTCAATGCCAAATCTATCACCATTCAGGTGCTCTGTTCTGCTAGGCTAGCTGTGCCTGGACCTACTTCCTTTAGACGTATGGTCACCCTGAGGCTACCTACCCAGCACCACCACCCAGCTCCACCACCCAGCTCCACCACCCAGCACCACCACCCAGCTCCACGCAGCCCTGACATCTTCATGTATTTATGAGTCCATTAAAGAGCAGCACAAGGACAAGATCTAGCGCTGGCATCTTCCTCCCTCCCCTCCGTCCTCTCAGTCTTTAGCTCAGATTTATCTCCCGGCCCCAGACATGCCAGGCCTGATGGATGGAGCAACAAGGGGAAACAGGGGAAATGGCACTTCTCAAGGAAATGCACTGACACCTACAGAGTCGCTATATACCGGAGTGGCTAGTTTCATCAGTGCTTCTTCAGTGGGTCCATGTCAGTAATAATGAACTAGCTACTTGTGTAAGGAGATTGTTAGCCATTGGGGCTCACAAATATGTCTAATATTACCTGTTTTGAGTACTTACAGAAAGTGCCATGTCAGCGTAATATGAATGAATAAGAATGTATACATGTCTTATAAGACAGCAGGAACTGTTATGAATATTTATAGCCGACCTTACAACATCAGATAAGCATGATAGAGGAATGTATAAATGCCTCACCACACGCGCTGAATGGCATTACTATACAGCACTAGTGCCATCTCCCCATAAGCCCCTTATGCTCGCTGGGCGGCGGAGTCTGAACCCACAAAACCCTTTGTTTATGTATCATGTACCCCAGCAGATGGCCCATATGGTACCTCCAATCTGGCGATGCCTTGATGCCAGTCTGTTGTGCCAGTCTTCAAAGCCCCTCCGCTGTGCCACCACATCTCCTCACTCCCTCCGCTGTGCCACTACATCTCCTCACTCCCTCCACTGGGCCACCACATCTCCTCACTCCCTCCGCTGTGCCACCATGTCTACCTACTCCCTCCGCTGTGCCACCACATCTCCTCACTCCCTCCACTGTGCCACCACATCGCCTCACTCCCTCCGCTGTGCCACTACATCTCCTCACTCCCTCCGCTGTGCCACCACATCTCCTCACTCCCTCCGCTGTGCCACCACATCCGCTGTGCCACCACATCTCCTCACTCCCTCCGCTGTGCCACCACATCTCCTCACTCCCTCCGCGGTGCCACTACATATCCTCACTCCCTCAGCTGTGCCACCATGTCTACCTACTCCCTCTGCTGTGCCACTACATCTCCTTACTCCCTCCAATGTGCCAGTACATCTCCTCACTCCCTCAGCTGTGCCACTACATATCCTCACTCCCTCAGCTGTGCCACTACATCTCCTTATTCCCTCCGCTGTGCCACTACATATCCTCACTCCCTCAGCTGTGCCACTACATCTCCTTATTCCCTCCGCTGTGCCACTACATATCCTCACTCCCTCAGCTGTGCCACTACATATCCTCACTCCCTCAGCTGTGCCACCATGTCTACCTACTCCCTCCAATGTGCCAGTACATCTCCTCACTCCCTCCGCTGTGCCACTACATCTCGTCAATGGGCCTCAGAGAGGGAACACCTGAGGGGCTGAGACACCACCTGGCTCTAGAACATACAGAACTCTACATACAGTTAGCTAGCCTACCTCCCATGCATGCTAATGGAGCAAACAGGATGGAGGTTTTAAATGGAGCAAGCTACCTGGGACAGGGTGGATGTTTTAATGGACCTAAATAACAGGGGGGATGTTTTAGGACCACAATGCTACACAGTCATCATTACCTATATGTAGACTTTAATGCACGCACACTTATGCATGCTTACACAGAGACACACACACACACACACACACACACACACACACACACACACACACACACACACACACACACACACACACACACACACACACACACACACACACACACACACACACACACACACACCAAATCTAAACTCCTACCGGTAGACTTCACCTGCTGAAGCCATCATCCAAATCTAATTACGGTGATATTGTACGGAATATAAGCAGGCAATGCCTATCTTTCTAGACACACACACACACACACACACACACACAGACACTGCACCCGGCTCTTGGGAATGGGGGCCCATATTAAGACAAAATGAAGCCACCCTCTATGAAGCACAGAAATGCAGAGTCACACACATACAAACAGTACACACACACACCATGGCACATATGCTTGAGTGTGCGCACCTACACACACACCATAGAACATATGCCAATTTGCGCACACACCCACAAACACACACACACCTTACAACCGCTAAACTCCCCCAAGAGAACACACACAGCAGCTTTTTAAAGGCAGCGATAATGACTGCATTACCCAGCATCGCCGTGGGAACCAGACCCTGGAGGAAATCCGCTTCAAAGCCCCACCAAATGACACGCCCGCGTGGACACACACACACCATAGTACAGTATAGGGGCTACAGCAGCACTAATGACAAATATCTAGTTTAAAAATACAGTAGGTGTATCAAAACTATCCCTCTCTGTGAGCAGTGGAAAGGGTGTGTGGTGAGGAGATAGAGAGAGTGTGTGTGTGTGTGTGTGTGTGTGTGTGTGTGTGTGTGTGTGTGTGTGGGTGTGTGTGTGTGTGTGTGTGTGTGTGTGTGTGTGTGTGTGTGTGTGTGTAACAGATGTGAAACGGCTAGCTTAGTTAGCGGTGGTTCGCGCTAAATAGCGTTTCAATCGGTGACGTCACTTGCTCTGAGACCTTGATGTAGTGGTTCCCCTTGCTCTGCAAGGGCCGCAGCTTTTGTGGAGCGATGAGTAACGATGCTTCGTGGGTGTCAGTTGTTGATGTGTGCAGAGGGTCCCTGGTTCGCGCCCGGGTATGGGCGAGGGGACGGTCTAAAGTTATACTGTTGTGTGTGTGTGTGTGTGTGTGTGTGTGTGTGTGTGTGTGTGTGTGTGTGTGTGTGTGTGTGTGTGTGTGTGTGTGTGTGTGCGTGCGTGTGTGTGTGTGAGAGCATTTGTTTCATACACATGAGTATGGTCTGTGCTTTCTCAGAGTCATATTTAATTGAACAACCTCTCCAAAAAACAACACAACAACAAGTCTCGTCTTGGCCATAGGGATCACAAATGCATTGTTTTATACATTTTAACCATATTTGATCAGTTTATGGAATGACATTTTTCTGACCAAGATGGCGATTTTCTTTAACATTTGGCTAGGTTTCCAGTAGCCATTTTACTGTTCTATTTATTGCTGTGTCCTTGGCAGACTTCAGCACTGATTCCATACTGCATTTATGTTACATGTACCATTCTCCTCAGGTAGTGGAGGTGGTAGATAGTCTGCGCTGTTTAACCTATAGATCTCTGTGTTGTTTAACCCATAGGTCCCTGTGTTGTTTAACCCATAGGTCCCTATGTTGTTTAACCCATAAGTCCATGTCCAATCAATCATATGCCAGCCTTTGGCTCTCCTCAGTAACACATAGTTGTACCCCACACATACACTTGCACAAGCTCACACATGCACGCACGCACACACACAAACATGGTTTCATTTGTCTATAAGTAGGGAGGGGGGATATCATGACCTGATTTCTCTCATACCGCGTGTGTTTGTGTGTGTGTTTGTGTGCGTGCGTGCGTGCGTGCATGTGTGAGCTTGTGCAAGTGTATGTGTGGGGTACAACATTGTGTTACTGAGGAGAGCCAAAGGCTGGCATATGATTGATTGGACATGGACTTATGGGTTAAAAGACACAGGAAGCTATGGGTTAAACGACACAGGGACATCCCTGTGTTGTTTAACCCATAGGTCTCTGTGTTGTTTAACCCATAGGTCCCTGTGTTGTTTAACCCATAGGCCCCTGTGTCTTTTAACCCATAGGTCTCTGTGTTGTTTAACCCATAGGTCCCTGTGTCTTTTAACCCATAAGTCTGTGTGTCTTTTAACCCATAGGTCCCTGTGTCTTTTAACCCATAAGTCCGTGTGTCTTTTAACCCATAAGTCCATGTCCAATCAATCATATGCCAGCCTTTGGCTCTCCTCAGTAACACAATGTTGTACCCCACACATACACTTGCACAAGCTCACACATGCACGCACGCACGCACACAAACACACACACAAACACACGCGGTATGAGAGAAATCAGATTATGATATCCCCCCTCCCTACTTATAGACAAATGAAACCATTGATTTTCCTCCTTGTACATAAACTTGTACAGAGTCTGAAATGGCCTCCTTTTAGCCCACAACACACACTAATGCAGGAACACACACAGCTCAGAGGCATATAGTCCTTCACATCATGTCTGTTGATTCAAAGCATCATATCAGTCATACCTGTCTCTTAGGTGCAGTCTAGAGAGTCTGTCGGGCCACAGGTGCGGAGACATGACATCGTCACACACACCAGACACACACCAGACACTATGTTGTGCTGTTTTTGAGCGATGTCATCTCAATGATTCCCTCTCCTCCAGCTCAACCGCAGCTGGCTGTGCAAACCCAATCCACCATGGTCTCTCATACTGCTGATGAGGACTGGAGGCCCACGGCTTTCAGGACCAGGTGCCTGGGTGATTAGACAGAGGTAGACCTCTCAGGAGGCGAGGGGGAGAACGACACAGGGTGGGGGGAGGAAAGAGAAGGGGAGGGGTAGGTGAGGAAGTAGAGGGGTGAGCAGAAGAAAGGGAAAGAGGAGGGGTGTGGTGGGGTGTGGGAACGACAGGCCCAACTCCTCCAGACTCTAATGTGTTTCTATCGATCCACCACTCTGATTTTTTCATGGCTCTCTCCCAGCATCTCAGACTCTCATCTCCTCTCCTCTCATCTCCTCTCTACAGTGGCTGAGCTTGAGCTCCCTTGCTCCCCACAGACCAACACTGCTCTCATGTCATGAAGAATCTTCTGTGTTATTGGCTCCAAATTGGCTTTCAATTTTCATCCCCCTCTCGGATTAGTCTCGTCCAGGGCCTCGTTAGCTCCAGCCAAACCCCTTAGTCTCCCCTCCTCCCCGAGACCCAGGCTGAGAATGAGCTGAGAAAATACAGGAGAAATCAATACATAAGGCCCGAGTAGAAGTTGTAAGTTCTGCAGGTGTTTGCTCTCTGTTCTCTGTGATCTGGGAGGTGTCCCAGGGCCCTGTGAGGCTGAGTTAAATGTCAGTTGGAGGTGCTGCCAATAAACTGCAGTCCCGCCGCCATCGACTGTCAGTGAAAAACCTCCATGGCTCTGCATACAGTATGAAGAACCGGCCTCTCTCTGATCCTCTCTGACCTTCTGATTCTCTCTGATCCTCTCTGATCTTCTGCCTCTCTCTGTTCCTCTCTGATCTTCTGCCTCTCTCTGTTCCTCTCTGACCTTCTGCCTCTCTCTGTTCCTCTCTGACCTTTTGCCTCTCTCTGGTCCTCTTTGACCTTCTGATTCTCTCTGGTCCTCTCTGACCTTCTGCCTGTCTCTGTTCCTCTCTGACCTTCTGCCTCTCTCTGGTCCTCTCTGACCTTCTGCCTCCCTCTGGTCCTCTCTGACATTCTGCCTCCCCTGGTCCTCTCTGACCTTCTGCCTCTCTCTGGTCCTCTCTGACCTTCTGCCTCTCTCTGGTCCTCTCTGACCTTCTGCCTCTCTCTGGTCATCCCAAATCCTTATCTCTCACTTGTTTTACTATGTAAAACAATGCTGTTTGCTCAATAGGTCTCTTTGGAATTTGATCATTTGGTAACCTACAGACAGATTAGTCTTCTCTTTTCAGCAGGATACATGTTTTCCCGCGTTTGAATTTGAATTATCGCAAAATACCTGTTTTGGTTGACAACAGTAATTCTATAACTTTGACAAATGTATTTACATTTATCAGGGGTGCTGCGACACCTCCAGCACCCTTCCCACGGCTATGATTCTATAAGAAAATAAATGATTAAGTGCAACGCTGGAGAGATGAGAGTTGCAGGCACATGTCTATCAGAGCAGGGAGAGAGATCTTAGAAAGTGTATCTCATTCTAGTTCTGTGAGAGAGACAGCAGCACTTCACTCTCTCACCACAGCAATGGCCACACGTTGGTCTATATAGGCTACAATATTGCGTAAACCCGGGCCAGCCCAACACAAGTACATTCTTAGAATATCAGGCTTTGTTGTCACATTACATTTTTTTAAGGGGCAGTCAGGAGAATTACAGAGGATCAACTTGAATTAACTTGATTCCTTTTATTATAATTTTTATAATAAATAAATAATGTTTCATGTCACGAGAGGTACCAGATCCTAACAAATGGGTTCCGGAACAAAGCAGTCCAAAACTGAGAGGTGCCGGATCCTGTTCCGGTAGGATCTGGCTCAAATTAAGCACTGACCCTAACCTTAACCACTAACCCTAACACTTAGCCTAGCTAACATTAGCCACCTAGCTAACGTTAGCGTTAGCCACCTCGCTAATGTTAGCCACAACAAATTGGAATTTGTAACATACCATACACATTGCAAATTCGTAACATATTGCACAAATTGAAATTCATAAAATATCATACAAATTGTAATTCGTAACATAAACAGAATGGATGATGGACATCTACAAATGAATACATACCATACGAAACAGATATACACTTCCTATGTTACGTCTACCCCTGAGTCCAGGTTGGATTCCAGGAATCTTCCAACTGGGATGTATGGAAAACTTGTGAATTTTTGGAAAGCTACCAGAATATTGCAACCCTATTCATCCTCAACACTGGCATGACCATAAACTCAAAACAGTTCTAAATGAATGGCCAGTCAGTGAATCTCAGCAACAAAACAGAGCTTTAATCTAACAGTAGTCTACTTATTCTCTGTTGGCATACTAATCCTCGCCCTGCTCACCCAAAGTATCCCAGCTAGCAATTACAGCTCCATCGGGAAAATCATTACAGACTCACAAAGTGGTCTTGGCTCTAGTTTGGGTAGGTGAGGGGTAGAGGCTCTTCGACCATCTCTCCCTCTGGTGTAAGGCTGTCCCTGAACAAACCCCTCATCTCACAGTCGATACCAATGATTATCTTAAGCAGCTGCTCCGAACGACCTGCTTTCTATTTCTCGGCTTCTTGGGACATTTTCATTGGAGTGTTAGATCATTAACAGCACTCAAAGCTGTAAAACAGGATGAGTTTGATAAAACACACTTCCAGAAACTCTTATTACTGCTAGACCCCAGGAAAACTAGTGGTCGCTAAGGCAAATGGGATTCAAAGAAATATCCAACTGGGTTGTGTATTTTGAGACTCACTGTATTGAATTCAAAAAGTCGTTATCCGCCTAACGATTGCATGAGGTTAAATTAAATGCCTCAAAACTGGGCTAAAGACCAAACAGAGACCTGGATCAATGGTCTACAGACTTTGTGGCCAACTCAAGACTAGTTTATCACAGAACAATAAGAAATACGGCCAATGGTGATAGTAATCCATTTTAGACCAGTTCACTAGGCTAGTAAGTTTTCTGCATAGAGGGTCTCTCTAATCTGTATATCGAGGACAACTTGACCATTCACCATCTTAACCCTTGTGTGGTTTTCGGGTATGTGGGAACCATTTACAATGTTTACTAAACGAAAAATGATACAATTAATTGTAAAGGTATAAAAAGTATTTAGTCAGCCATAAATTGTGCAAGTTCTTCCACTTAAAAAGATGAGAGAGGCCTGTAATTCTCATCTCATCAACTATGACAGACAGAATGAGAAAAAAAATCCAGAAAATCACATTGTAGGATTTTTTATGAATGTATTTGCAAATTATGGTGGAAAATAAAATTGTGAAATTGAATGAACCACCCCCGCAAGGCTGCCAATGTGATAAGGATGCAACCAGGGCTGATGCGGATGGCGGTTACTCATGTGCAGGACATAAAGTATTTGTAACAAGTGCACTGAGTCGGGAAGCAAGTTCAAGGAGTGAGTGATTTAAACAATAAACGAAACATAATACAAAACAAGAACCACGAACAACGCACAGACATGAAACAGCAACAATGACGCCTGGTGAAGAAACCAAAGGGAGTGACATATAAAGGGCAGGTAATCAAGGAGGTGATGGAGTCCAGGTGAGTCTCATTATGCACATAACAATGGTGACAGGTGTGCTCCATAATGAGCAGCCTGATGACCTAGAGGCCAGTACCTCCTCCCCGATGCGCGGCACCTGCCGCCGACCAAGATGACGATACCGGGGATCAGAAGCGGACTGGTCACCTCTGCTAAGGTGCAAGAACCTGGCGACCCAGCTGAAGCGCGGGAGCATGGTGACCAAGAGCGCCGGAGAGAACATATGTGACAGTACCCCCTCCGCGGCACGTTCAGCTTCAGCCGTAGGACGCCAACCACAGGGACAATCCCATGGATCAGAAGCGGACCAGTCGCCTCTGCTGAGGCTCAGAAACCTGACGACCCGGCTGAGGCGTGAGAGCCTGATGAGCTGGCTGAGACCTCCCCGGTTGCCTCGTTTGACCTCTCTGGTTGCCTCCCCAGTTGCCTCGTGTTTTTGGAGAGAGATGGAAGGAGATGGTCCAAACTCATTTACATACATACTTTGGGGTTCTTATCCTTGCTGGTGTTTTCAGATCTAATGGGGTGCCACCTCAGCTCCCACCTCAGCTGTTGAATACATGGAACAGGCCTATCAATTCCTCAGAACCAACAACTCCAATACTGGAAGTAAGTGTAAGTGATGTTGTTGCATGTGTGTGTGTCTGACTCTCCTACCTTGGCCTGCTGTAACTATATTACGTGAGTGAGTGAGATGTTAGTAAAATTCCTGAACTAAGTGTTTTCATCATTCTAGATTGCAGCAGGGAGCAACAAGAAGAAGCGCTGCGATGTGTGTGGACCCAAGAAGGACAGGAAGACGCAGTACACATGCAACAAGTGGAATAAATATATTTGCAACACACACACAGTAAAACTCTGTCCCTCATGTGGTGTGTAGACCGACTGTCACACCCTGACCATAGTTTGCTTTGTATGTTTCTGTGTTTTGGTTGGTCAGGGTGTGAGCTGGGTGGGCATTCTATGTTACATGTCTAGTTTGTCTAGTTCTATAATTGGCCTGATATGGTTCTCAATCAGAGGCAGGTGTTCGTCATTGTCTCTGATTGGGAACCATATTTAGGTAGCCTGTTTGGTGTTGGGTTTTGTGGGTGATTGTCCTTTGTCTGTCGTGTGTATGTGCACCAGTATTAGGCTGTTTGGTGTTGGGTTTTGTGGGTGATTGTCCTTTGTCTGTCGTGTGTATGTGCACCAGTATTAGGCTGTTTGGTGTTGGGTTTTGTGGGTGATTGTCCTTTGTCTGTCGTGTGTATGTGCACCAGTATTAGGCTGTTTGGTGTTGGGTTTTGTGGGTGATTGTCCTTTGTCTGTCGTGTGTATGTGCACCAGTATTAGGCTGTTTGGTGTTGGGTTTTGTGGGTGATTGTCCTTTGTCTGTCGTGTGTATGTGCACCAGTATTAGGCTGTTTGGTGTTGGGTTTTGTGGGTGATTGTCCTTTGTCTGTCGTGTGTATGTGCACCAGTATTAGGCTGTTTGGTGTTGGGTTTTGTGGGTGATTGTCCTTTGTCTGTCGTGTGTATGTGCACCAGTATTAGGCTGTTTGGTGTTGGGTTTTGTGGGTGATTGTCCTTTGTCTGTCGTGTGTATGTGCACCAGTATTAGGCTGTTTGGTGTTGGGTTTTGTGGGTGATTGTCCTTTGTCTGTCGTGTGTATGTGCACCAGTATTAGGCTGTTTGGTGTTGGGTTTTGTGGGTGATTGTCCTTTGTCTGTCGTGTGTATGTGCACCAGTATTAGGCTGTTTGGTGTTGGGTTTTGTGGGTGATTGTCCTTTGTCTGTCGTGTGTATGTGCACCAGTATTAGGCTGTTTGGTGTTGGGTTTTGTGGGTGATTGTCCTTTGTCTGTCGTGTGTATGTGCACCAGTATTAGGCTGTTTGGTGTTGGGTTTTGTGGGTGATTGTCCTTTGTCTGTTGTGTGTATGTGCACCAGTATTAGGCTGTTTGGTGTTGGGTTTTGTGGGTGATTGTCCTTTGTCTGTCGTGTGTATGTGCACCAGTATTAGGCTGTTTGGTGTTGGGTTTTGTGGGTGATTGTCCTTTGTCTGTCGTGTGTATGTGCACCAGTATTAGGCTGTTTGGTGTTGGGTTTTGTGGGTGATTGTCCTTTGTCTGTCGTGTGTATGTGCACCAGTATTAGGCTGTTTGGTGTTGGGTTTTGTGGGTGATTGTCCTTTGTCTGTCGTGTGTATGTGCACCAGTATTAGGCTGTTTGGTGTTGGGTTTTGTGGGTGATTGTCCTTTGTCTGTCGTGTGTATGTGCACCAGTATTAGGCTGTTTGGTGTTGGGTTTTGTGGGTGATTGTCCTTTGTCTGTCGTGTGTATGTGCACCAGTATTAGGCTGTTTGGTGTTGGGTTTTGTGGGTGATTGTCCTTTGTCTGTTGTGTGTATGTGCACCAGTATTAGGCTGTTTGGTGTTGGGTTTTGTGGGTGATTGTCCTTTGTCTGTCGTGTGTATGTGCACCAGTATTAGGCTGTTTGGTGTTGGGTTTTGTGGGTGATTGTCCTTTGTCTGTCGTGTGTATGTGCACCAGTATTAGGCTGTTTGGTGTTGGGTTTTGTGGGTGATTGTCCTTTGTCTGTCGTGTGTATGTGCACCAGTATTAGGCTGTTTGGTGTTGGGTTTTGTGGGTGATTGTCCTTTGTCTGTTGTGTGTATGTGCACCAGTATTAGGCTGTTTGGTGTTGGGTTTTGTGGGTGATTGTCCTTTGTCTGTCGTGTGTATGTGCACCAGTATTAGGCTGTTTGGTGTTGGGTTTTGTGGGTGATTGTCCTTTGTCTGTCGTGTGTATGTGCACCAGTATTAGGCTGTTTGGTGTTGGGTTTTGTGGGTGATTGTCCTTTGTCTGTTGTGTGTATGTGCACCAGTATTAGGCTGTTTGGTGTTGGGTTTTGTGGGTGATTGTCCTTTGTCTGTCGTGTGTATGTGCACCAGTATTAGGCTGTTTGGTGTTGGGTTTTGTGGGTGATTGTCCTTTGTCTGTCGTGTGTATGTGCACCAGTATTAGGCTGTTTGGTGTTGGGCTTTGTGGGTGATTGTCCTTTGTCTGTCGTGTGTATGTGCACCAGTATTAGGCTGTTTGGTGTTGGGTTTTGTGGGTGATTGTCCTTTGTCTGTCGTGTGTATGTGCACCAGTATTAGGCTGTTTGGTGTTGGGTTTTGTGGGTGATTGTCCTTTGTCTGTCGTGTGTATGTGCACCAGTATTAGGCTGTTTGGTGTTGGGTTTTGTGGGTGATTGTCCTTTGTCTGTCGTGTGTATGTGCACCAGTATTAGGCTGTTTGGTGTTGGGTTTTGTGGGTGATTGTCCTTTGTCTGTCGTGTGTATGTGCACCAGTATTAGGCTGTTTGGTGTTGGGTTTTGTGGGTGATTGTCCTTTTTCTGTCGTGTGTATGTGCACCAGTATTAGGCTGTTTGGTGTTGGGTTTTGTGGGTGATTGTCCTTTGTCTGTCGTGTGTATGTGCACCAGTATGAGGCTGTTTGGTGTTGGGTTTTGTGGGTGATTGTCCTTTGTCTGTCGTGTGTATGTGCACCAGTATTAGGCTGTTTGGTGTTGGGTTTTGTGGGTGATTGTCCTTTGTCTGTTGTGTGTATGTGCACCAGTATTAGGCTGTTTGGTGTTGGGTTTTGTGGGTGATTGTCCTTTGTCTGTTGTGTGTATGTGCACCAGTATTAGGCTGTTTGGTGTTGGGTTTTGTGGGTGATTGTCCTTTGTCTGTTGTGTGTATGTGCACCAGTATTAGGCTGTTTGGTGTTGGGTTTTGTGGGTGATTGTCCTTTGTCTGTCGTGTGTATGTGCACCAGTATTAGGCTGTTTGGTGTTGGGTTTTGTGGGTGATTGTCCTTTGTCTGTTGTGTGTATGTGCACCAGTATTAGGCTGTTTGGTGTTGGGTTTTGTGGGTGATTGTCCTTTGTCTGTTGTGTGTATGTGCACCAGTATTAGGCTGTTTGGTGTTGGGTTTTGTGGGTGATTGTCCTTTGTCTGTTGTGTGTATGTGCACCAGTATTAGGCTGTTTGGTGTTGGGTTTTGTGGGTGATTGTCCTTTGTCTGTCGTGTGTATGTGCACCAGTATTAGGCTGTTTGGTGTTGGGTTTTGTGGGTGATTGTCCTTTGTCTGTCGTGTGTATGTGCACCAGTATTAGGCTGTTTGGTGTTGGGTTTTGTGGGTGATTGTCCTTTGTCTGTCGTGTGTATGTGCACCAGTATTAGGCTGTTTGGTGTTGGGTTTTGTGGGTGATTGTCCTTTGTCTGTCGTGTGTATGTGCACCAGTATTAGGCTGTTTGGTGTTGGGTTTTGTGGGTGATTGTCCTTTGTCTGTCGTGTGTATGTGCACCAGTATTAGGCTGTTTGGTGTTGGGTTTTGTGGGTGATTGTCCTTTGTCTGTTGTGTGTATGTGCACCAGTATTAGGCTGTTTGGTGTTGGGTTTTGTGGGTGATTGTCCTTTGTCTGTCGTGTGTATGTGCACCAGTATTAGGCTGTTTGGTGTTGGGTTTTGTGGGTGATTGTCCTTTGTCTGTTGTGTGTATGTGCACCAGTATTAGGCTGTTTGGTGTTGGGTTTTGTGGGTGATTGTCCTTTGTCTGTTGTGTGTATGTGCACCAGTATTAGGCTGTTTGGTGTTGGGTTTTGTGGGTGATTGTCCTTTGTCTGTTGTGTGTATGTGCACCAGTATTAGGCTGTTTGGTGTTGGGTTTTGTGGGTGATTGTCCTTTGTCTGTTGTGTGTATGTGCACCAGTATTAGGCTGTTTGGTGTTGGGTTTTGTGGGTGATTGTCCTTTGTCTGTTGTGTGTATGTGCACCAGTATTAGGCTGTTTGGTGTTGGGTTTTGTGGGTGATTGTCCTTTGTCTGTCGTGTGTATGTGCACCAGTATTAGGCTGTTTGGTGTTGGGTTTTGTGGGTGATTGTCCTTTGTCTGTTGTGTGTATGTGCACCAGTATGAGGCTGTTTGGTGTTGGGTTTTGTGGGTGATTGTCCTTTGTCTGTTGTGTGTATGTGCACCAGTATTAGGCTGTTTGGTGTTGGGTTTTGTGGGTGATTGTCCTTTTTCTGTCGTGTGTATGTGCACCAGTATTAGGCTGTTTGGTGTTGGGTTTTGTGGGTGATTGTCCTTTGTCTGTTGTGTGTATGTGCACCAGTATTAGGCTGTTTGGTGTTTGTCCTTTTTCTGTCGTGTGTATGTGCACCAGTATTAGGCTGTTTGGTGTTGGGTTTTGTGGGTGATTGTCCTTTGTCTGTTGTGTGTATGTGCACCAGTATGAGGCTGTTTGGTGTTGGGTTTTGTGGGTGATTGTCCTTTGTCTGTCGTGTGTATGTGCACCAGTATTAGGCTGTTTGGTGTTGGGTTTTGTGGGTGATTGTCCTTTTTCTGTCGTGTGTATGTGCACCAGTATTAGGCTGTTTGGTGTTGGGTTTTGTGGGTGATTGTCCTTTGTCTGTCGTGTGTATGTGCACCAGTATTAGGCTGTTTGGTGTTGGGTTTTGTGCGTGATTGTCCTTTGTCTGTTGTGTGTATGTGCACCAGTATTAGGCTGTTTGGTGTTGGGTTTTGTGGGTGATTGTCCTTTTTCTGTCGTGTGTATGTGCACCAGTATTAGGCTGTTTGGTGTTGGGTTTTGTGGGTGATTGTCCTTTGTCTGTTGTGTGTATGTGCACCAGTATGAGGCTGTTTGGTGTTGGGTTTTGTGGGTGATTGTCCTTTGTCTGTCGTGTGTATGTGCACCAGTATTAGGCTGTTTGGTGTTGGGTTTTGTGGGTGATTGTCCTTTTTCTGTCGTGTGTATGTGCACCAGTATTAGACTGTTTGGTGTTGGGTTTTGTGGGTGATTGTCCTTTGTCTGTCGTGTGTATGTGCACCAGTATTAGGCTGTTTGGTGTTGGGTTTTGTGGGTGATTGTCCTTTGTCTGTTGTGTGTATGTGCACCAGTATGAGGCTGTTTGGTGTTGGGTTTTGTGGGTGATTGTCCTTTGTCTGTCGTGTGTATGTGCACCAGTATTAGGCTGTTTGGTGTTGGGTTTTGTGGGTGATTGTCCTTTTTCTGTCGTGTGTATGTGCACCAGTATTAGGCTGTTTGGTGTTGGGTTTTGTGGGTGATTGTCCTTTTTCTGTCGTGTGTATGTGCACCAGTATTAGGCTGTTTGGTGTTGGGTTTTGTGGGTGATTGTCCTTTTTCTGTCGTGTGTATGTGCACCAGTATTAGGCTGTTTGGTGTTGGGTTTTGTGGGTGATTGTCCTTTGTCTGTCGTGTGTATGTGCACCAGTATTAGGCTGTTTGGTGTTGGGTTTTGTGGGTGATTGTCCTTTGTCTGTCGTGTGTATGTGCACCAGTATTAGGCTGTTTGGTGTTGGGTTTTGTGGGTGATTGTCCTTTGTCTGTCGTGTGTATGTGCACCAGTATTAGGCTGTTTGGTGTTGGGTTTTGTGGGTGATTGTCCTTTGTCTGTTGTGTGTATGTGCACCAGTATTAGGCTGTTTGGTGTTGGGTTTTGTGGGTGATTGTCCTTTGTCTGTCGTGTGTATGTGCACCAGTATTAGGCTGTTTGGTGTTGGGTTTTGTGGGTGATTGTCCTTTGTCTGTCGTGTGTATGTGCACCAGTATTAGGCTGTTTGGTGTTGGGTTTTGTGGGTGATTGTCCTTTGTCTGTCGTGTGTATGTGCACCAGTATTAGGCTGTTTGGTGTTGGGTTTTGTGGGTGATTGTCCTTTGTCTGTCGTGTGTATGTGCACCAGTATTAGGCTGTTTGGTGTTGGGTTTTGTGGGTGATTGTCCTTTGTCTGTCGTGTGTATGTGCACCAGTATTAGGCTGTTTGGTGTTGGGTTTTGTGGGTGATTGTCCTTTGTCTGTTGTGTGTATGTGCACCAGTATTAGGCTGTTTGGTGTTGGGTTTTGTGGGTGATTGTCCTTTGTCTGTCGTGTGTATGTGCACCAGTATTAGGCTGTTTGGTGTTGGGTTTTGTGGGTGATTGTCCTTTGTCTGTCGTGTGTATGTGCACCAGTATTAGGCTGTTTGGTGTTGGGTTTTGTGGGTGATTGTCCTTTGTCTGTCGTGTGTATGTGCACCAGTATTAGGCTGTTTGGTGTTGGGTTTTGTGGGTGATTGTCCTTTGTCTGTTGTGTGTATGTGCACCAGTATTAGGCTGTTTGGTGTTGGGTTTTGTGGGTGATTGTCCTTTGTCTGTCGTGTGTATGTGCACCAGTATTAGGCTGTTTGGTGTTGGGTTTTGTGGGTGATTGTCCTTTGTCTGTCGTGTGTATGTGCACCAGTATTAGGCTGTTTGGTGTTGGGTTTTGTGGGTGATTGTCCTTTGTCTGTTGTGTGTATGTGCACCAGTATTAGGCTGTTTGGTGTTGGGTTTTGTGGGTGATTGTCCTTTGTCTGTTGTGTGTATGTGCACCAGTATTAGGCTGTTTGGTGTTGGGTTTTGTGGGTGATTGTCCTTTGTCTGTTGTGTGTATGTGCACCAGTATTAGGCTGTTTGGTGTTGGGTTTTGTGGGTGATTGTCCTTTGTCTGTCGTGTGTATGTGCACCAGTATTAGGCTGTTTGGTGTTGGGTTTTGTGGGTGATTGTCCTTTGTCTGTCGTGTGTATGTGCACCAGTATTAGGCTGTTTGGTGTTGGGTTTTGTGGGTGATTGTCCTTTGTCTGTCGTGTGTATGTGCACCAGTATTAGGCTGTTTGGTGTTGGGTTTTGTGGGTGATTGTCCTTTGTCTGTCGTGTGTATGTGCACCAGTATTAGGCTGTTTGGTGTTGGGTTTTGTGGGTGATTGTCCTTTGTCTGTCGTGTGTATGTGCACCAGTATTAGGCTGTTTGGTGTTGGGTTTTGTGGGTGATTGTCCTTTGTCTGTTGTGTGTATGTGCACCAGTATTAGGCTGTTTGGTGTTGGGTTTTGTGGGTGATTGTCCTTTGTCTGTCGTGTGTATGTGCACCAGTATTAGGCTGTTTGGTGTTGGGTTTTGTGGGTGATTGTCCTTTGTCTGTTGTGTGTATGTGCACCAGTATTAGGCTGTTTGGTGTTGGGTTTTGTGGGTGATTGTCCTTTGTCTGTTGTGTGTATGTGCACCAGTATTAGGCTGTTTGGTGTTGGGTTTTGTGGGTGATTGTCCTTTGTCTGTTGTGTGTATGTGCACCAGTATTAGGCTGTTTGGTGTTGGGTTTTGTGGGTGATTGTCCTTTGTCTGTTGTGTGTATGTGCACCAGTATTAGGCTGTTTGGTGTTGGGTTTTGTGGGTGATTGTCCTTTGTCTGTTGTGTGTATGTGCACCAGTATTAGGCTGTTTGGTGTTGGGTTTTGTGGGTGATTGTCCTTTGTCTGTCGTGTGTATGTGCACCAGTATTAGGCTGTTTGGTGTTGGGTTTTGTGGGTGATTGTCCTTTGTCTGTTGTGTGTATGTGCACCAGTATGAGGCTGTTTGGTGTTGGGTTTTGTGGGTGATTGTCCTTTGTCTGTTGTGTGTATGTGCACCAGTATTAGGCTGTTTGGTGTTGGGTTTTGTGGGTGATTGTCCTTTTTCTGTCGTGTGTATGTGCACCAGTATTAGGCTGTTTGGTGTTGGGTTTTGTGGGTGATTGTCCTTTGTCTGTTGTGTGTATGTGCACCAGTATTAGGCTGTTTGGTGTTGGGTTTTGTGGGTGATTGTCCTTTTTCTGTCGTGTGTATGTGCACCAGTATTAGGCTGTTTGGTGTTGGGTTTTGTGGGTGATTGTCCTTTGTCTGTTGTGTGTATGTGCACCAGTATGAGGCTGTTTGGTGTTGGGTTTTGTGGGTGATTGTCCTTTGTCTGTCGTGTGTATGTGCACCAGTATTAGGCTGTTTGGTGTTGGGTTTTGTGGGTGATTGTCCTTTTTCTGTCGTGTGTATGTGCACCAGTATTAGGCTGTTTGGTGTTGGGTTTTGTGGGTGATTGTCCTTTGTCTGTCGTGTGTATGTGCACCAGTATTAGGCTGTTTGGTGTTGGGTTTTGTGCGTGATTGTCCTTTGTCTGTTGTGTGTATGTGCACCAGTATGAGGCTGTTTGGTGTTGGGTTTTGTGGGTGATTGTCCTTTGTCTGTTGTGTGTATGTGCACCAGTATTAGGCTGTTTGGTGTTGGGTTTTGTGGGTGATTGTCCTTTGTCTGTCGTGTGTATGTGCACCAGTATGAGGCTGTTTGGTGTTGGGTTTTGTGGGTGATTGTCCTTTGTCTGTCGTGTGTATGTGCACCAGTATTAGGCTGTTTGGTGTTGGGTTTTGTGGGTGATTGTCCTTTGTCTGTTGTGTGTATGTGCACCAGTATTAGGCTGTTTGGTGTTGGGTTTTGTGGGTGATTGTCCTTTGTCTGTCGTGTGTATGTGCACCAGTATTAGGCTGTTTGGTGTTGGGTTTTGTGGGTGATTGTCCTTAGTGTCCTTATGTCCTTTGTCTGTTGTGTGTATGTGCACCAGTATGAGGCTGTTTGGTGTTGGGTTTTGTGGGTGATTGTCCTTTGTCTGTTGTGTGTATGTGCACCAGTATTAGGCTGTTTGGTGTTGGGTTTTGTGGGTGATTGTCCTTTGTCTGTCGTGTGTATGTGCACCAGTATGAGGCTGTTTGGTGTTGGGTTTTGTGGGTGATTGTCCTTTGTCTGTCGTGTGTATGTGCACCAGTATTAGGCTGTTTGGTGTTGGGTTTTGTGGGTGATTGTCCTTTGTCTGTTGTGTGTATGTGCACCAGTATTAGGCTGTTTGGTGTTGGGTTTTGTGGGTGATTGTCCTTTGTCTGTTGTGTGTATGTGCACCAGTATTAGGCTGCTTGGTGTTGGGTTTTGTGGGTGATTGTCCTTTGTCTGTTGTGTGTATGTGCACCAGTATGAGGCTGTTTGGTGTTGGGTTTTGTGGGTGATTGTCCTTTGTCTGTCGTGTGTATGTGCACCAGTATTAGGCTGTTTGGTGTTGGGTTTTGTGGGTGATTGTCCTTTGTCTGTTGTGTGTATGTGCACCAGTATGAGGCTGTTTGGTGTTGGGTTTTGTGGGTGATTGTCCTTTGTCTGTCGTGTGTATGTGCACCAGTATTAGGCTGTTTGGTGTTGGGTTTTGTGGGTGATTGTCCTTTGTCTGTTGTGTGTATGTGCACCAGTATTAGGCTGTTTGGTGTTGGGTTTTGTGGGTGATTGTCCTTTGTCTGTTGTGTGTATGTGCACCAGTATTAGGCTGTTTGGTGTTGGGTTTTGTGGGTGATTGTCCTTTGTCTGTCGTGTGTATGTGCACCAGTATTAGGCTGTTTGGTGTTGGGTTTTGTGGGTGATTGTCCTTAGTGTCCTTATGTCCTTTGTCTGTTGTGTGTATGTGCACCAGTATGAGGCTGTTTGGTGTTGGGTTTTGTGGGTGATTGTCCTTTGTCTGTTGTGTGTATGTGCACCAGTATTAGGCTGTTTGGTGTTGGGTTTTGTGGGTGATTGTCCTTTGTCTGTCGTGTGTATGTGCACCAGTATGAGGCTGTTTGGTGTTGGGTTTTGTGGGTGATTGTCCTTTGTCTGTCGTGTGTATGTGCACCAGTATTAGGCTGTTTGGTGTTGGGTTTTGTGGGTGATTGTCCTTTGTCTGTTGTGTGTATGTGCACCAGTATTAGGCTGTTTGGTGTTGGGTTTTGTGGGTGATTGTCCTTTGTCTGTTGTGTGTATGTGCACCAGTATTAGGCTGTTTGGTGTTGGGTTTTGTGGGTGATTGTCCTTTGTCTGTTGTGTGTATGTGCACCAATATGAGGCTGTTTGGTGTTGGGTTTTGTGGGTGATTGTCCTTTGTCTGTCGTGTGTATGTGCACCAGTATTAGGCTGTTTGGTGTTGGGTTTTGTGGGTGATTGTCCTTTGTCTGTTGTGTGTATGTGCACCAGTATGAGGCTGTTTGGTGTTGGGTTTTGTGGGTGATTGTCCTTTGTCTGTCGTGTGTATGTGCACCAGTATTAGGCTGTTTGGTGTTGGGTTTTGTGGGTGATTGTCCTTTGTCTGTTGTGTGTATGTGCACCAGTATTAGGCTGTTTGGTGTTGGGTTTTGTGGGTGATTGTCCTTTGTCTGTTGTGTGTATGTGCACCAGTATTAGGCTGTTTGGTGTTGGGTTTTGTGGGTGATTGTCCTTTGTCTGTTGTGTGTATGTGCACCAGTATTAGGCTGTTTGGTGTTGGGTTTTGTGGGTGATTGTCCTTTGTCTGTTGTGTGTATGTGCACCAGTATTAGGCTGTTTGGTGTTGGGTTTTGTGGGTGATTGTCCTTTGTCTGTTGTGTGTATGTGCACCAGTATGAGGCTGTTTGGTGTTGGGTTTTGTGGGTGATTGTCCTTTGTCTGTCGTGTGTATGTGCACCAGTATTAGGCTGTTTGGTGTTGGGTTTTGTGGGTGATTGTCCTTTGTCTGTTGTGTGTATGTGCACCAGTATTAGGCTGTTTGGTGTTGGGTTTTGTGGGTGATTGTCCTTTGTCTGTTGTGTGTATGTGCACCAGTATTAGGCTGTTTGGTGTTGGGTTTTGTGGGTGATTGTCCTTTTTCTGTCGTGTGTATGTGCACCAGTATTAGGCTGTTTGGTGTTGGGTTTTGTGGGTGATTGTCCTTTTTCTGTCGTGTGTATGTGCACCAGTATTAGGCTGTTTGGTGTTGGGTTTTGTGGGTGATTGTCCTTTGTCTGTCGTGTGTATGTGCACCAGTATTAGGCTGTTTGGTGTTGGGTTTTGTGGGTGATTGTCCTTTGTCTGTCGTGTGTATGTGCACCAGTATTAGGCTGTTTGGTGTTGGGTTTTGTGGGTGATTGTCCTTTGTCTGTCGTGTGTATGTGCACCAGTATTAGGCTGTTTGGTGTTGGGTTTTGTGGGTGATTGTCCTTTGTCTGTCGTGTGTATGTGCACCAGTATTAGGCTGTTTGGTGTTGGGTTTTGTGGGTGATTGTCCTTTGTCTGTCGTGTGTATGTGCACCAGTATTAGGCTGTTTGGTGTTGGGTTTTGTGGGTGATTGTCCTTTGTCTGTCGTGTGTATGTGCACCAGTATTAGGCTGTTTGGTGTTGGGTTTTGTGGGTGATTGTCCTTAGTCTGTCGTGTGTATGTGCACCAGTATTAGGCTGTTTGGTGTTGGGTTTTGTGGGTGATTGTCCTTAGTCTGTCGTGTGTATGTGCACCAGTATTAGGCTGTTTGGTGTTGGGTTTTGTGGGTGATTGTCCTTTGTCTGTTGTGTGTATGTGCACCAGTATTAGGCTGTTTGGTGTTGGGTTTTGTGGGTGATTGTCCTTTGTCTGTTGTGTGTATGTGCACCAGTATTAGGCTGTTTGGTGTTGGGTTTTGTGGGTGATTGTCCTTTGTCTGTCGTGTGTATGTGCACCAGTATTAGGCTGTTTGGTGTTGGGTTTTGTGGGTGATTGTCCTTTGTCTGTTGTGTGTATGTGCACCAGTATTAGGCTGTTTGGTGTTGGGTTTTGTGGGTGATTGTCCTTTGTCTGTTGTGTGTATGTGCACCAGTATTAGGCTGTTTGGTGTTGGGTTTTGTGGGTGATTGTCCTTTGTCTGTTGTGTGTATGTGCACCAGTATTAGGCTGTTTGGTGTTGGGTTTTGTGGGTGATTGTCCTTTGTCTGTTGTGTGTATGTGCACCAGTATTAGGCTGTTTGGTGTTGGGTTTTGTGGGTGATTGTCCTTTGTCTGTTGTGTGTATGTGCACCAGTATTAGGCTGTTTGGTGTTGGGTTTTGTGGGTGATTGTCCTTTGTCTGTTGTGTGTATGTGCACCAGTATGAGGCTGTTTGGTGTTGGGTTTTGTGGGTGATTGTCCTTTGTCTGTCGTGTGTATGTGCACCAGTATTAGGCTGTTTGGTTTTGGGTTTTGTGGGTGATTGTCCTTTGTCTGTTGTGTGTATGTGCACCAGTATTAGGCTGTTTGGTGTTGGGTTTTGTGGGTGATTGTCCTTTGTCTGTTGTGTGTATGTGCACCAGTATTAGGCTGTTTGGTGTTGGGTTTTGTGGGTGATTGTCCTTTTTCTGTCGTGTGTATGTGCACCAGTATTAGGCTGTTTGGTGTTGGGTTTTGTGGGTGATTGTCCTTTTTCTGTCGTGTGTATGTGCACCAGTATTAGGCTGTTTGGTGTTGGGTTTTGTGGGTGATTGTCCTTTGTCTGTCGTGTGTATGTGCACCAGTATTAGGCTGTTTGGTGTTGGGTTTTGTGGGTGATTGTCCTTTGTCTGTCGTGTGTATGTGCACCAGTATTAGGCTGTTTGGTGTTGGGTTTTGTGGGTGATTGTCCTTTGTCTGTCGTGTGTATGTGCACCAGTATTAGGCTGTTTGGTGTTGGGTTTTGTGGGTGATTGTCCTTTGTCTGTCGTGTGTATGTGCACCAGTATTAGGCTGTTTGGTGTTGGGTTTTGTGGGTGATTGTCCTTTGTCTGTCGTGTGTATGTGCACCAGTATTAGGCTGTTTGGTGTTGGGTTTTGTGGGTGATTGTCCTTTGTCTGTTGTGTGTATGTGCACCAGTATTAGGCTGTTTGGTGTTGGGTTTTGTGGGTGATTGTCCTTTGTCTGTTGTGTGTATGTGCACCAGTATTAGGCTGTTTGGTGTTGGGTTTTGTGGGTGATTGTCCTTTGTCTGTTGTGTGTATGTGCACCAGTATTAGGCTGTTTGGTGTTGGGTTTTGTGGGTGATTGTCCTTTGTCTGTTGTGTGTATGTGCACCAGTATTAGGCTGTTTGGTGTTGGGTTTTGTGGGTGATTGTCCTTTGTCTGTTGTGTGTATGTGCACCAGTATGAGGCTGTTTGGTGTTGGGTTTTGTGGGTGATTGTCCTTTGTCTGTCGTGTGTATGTGCACCAGTATTAGGCTGTTTGGTGTTGGGTTTTGTGGGTGATTGTCCTTTGTCTGTTGTGTGTATGTGCACCAGTATTAGGCTGTTTGGTGTTGGGTTTTGTGGGTGATTGTCCTTTGTCTGTTGTGTGTATGTGCACCAGTATTAGGCTGTTTGGTGTTGGGTTTTGTGGGTGATTGTCCTTTTTCTGTCGTGTGTATGTGCACCAGTATTAGGCTGTTTGGTGTTGGGTTTTGTGGGTGATTGTCCTTTTTCTGTCGTGTGTATGTGCACCAGTATTAGGCTGTTTGGTGTTGGGTTTTGTGGGTGATTGTCCTTTGTCTGTCGTGTGTATGTGCACCAGTATTAGGCTGTTTGGTGTTGGGTTTTGTGGGTGATTGTCCTTTGTCTGTCGTGTGTATGTGCACCAGTATTAGGCTGTTTGGTGTTGGGTTTTGTGGGTGATTGTCCTTTGTCTGTCGTGTGTATGTGCACCAGTATTAGGCTGTTTGGTGTTGGGTTTTGTGGGTGATTGTCCTTTGTCTGTCGTGTGTATGTGCACCAGTATTAGGCTGTTTGGTGTTGGGTTTTGTGGGTGATTGTCCTTTGTCTGTCGTGTGTATGTGCACCAGTATTAGGCTGTTTGGTGTTGGGTTTTGTGGGTGATTGTCCTTTGTCTGTCGTGTGTATGTGCACCAGTATTAGGCTGTTTGGTGTTGGGTTTTGTGGGTGATTGTCCTTTGTCTGTTGTGTGTATGTGCACCAGTATTAGGCTGTTTGGTGTTGGGTTTTGTGGGTGATTGTCCTTTGTCTGTCGTGTGTATGTGCACCAGTATTAGGCTGTTTGGTGTTGGGTTTTGTGGGTGATTGTCCTTTGTCTGTTGTGTGTATGTGCACCAGTATTAGGCTGTTTGGTGTTGGGTTTTGTGGGTGATTGTCCTTTGTCTGTCGTGTGTATGTGCACCAGTATTAGGCTGTTTGGTGTTGGGTTTTGTGGGTGATTGTCCTTTGTCTGTCGTGTGTATGTGCACCAGTATTAGGCTGTTTGGTGTTGGGTTTTGTGGGTGATTGTCCTTTTTCTGTTGTGTGTATGTGCACCAGTATTAGGCTGTTTGGTGTTGGGTTTTGTGGGTGATTGTCCTTTTTCTGTTGTGTGTATGTGCACCAGTATTAGGCTGTTTGGTGTTGGGTTTTGTGGGTGATTGTCCTTTTTCTGTTGTGTGTATGTGCACCAGTATTAGGCTGTTTGGTGTTGGGTTTTGTGGGTGATTGTCCTTTTTCTGTTGTGTGTATGTGCACCAGTATTAGGCTGTTTGGTGTTGGGTTTTGTGGGTGATTGTCCTTTTTCTGTTGTGTGTATGTGCACCAGTATTAGGCTGTTTGGTGTTGGGTTTTGTGGGTGATTGTCCTTTTTCTGTTGTGTGTATGTGCACCAGTATTAGGCTGTTTGGTGTTGGGTTTTGTGGGTGATTGTCCTTTTTCTGTTGTGTGTATGTGCACCAGTATTAGGCTGTTTGGTGTTGGGTTTTGTGGGTGATTGTCCTTTTTCTGTTGTGTGTATGTGCACCAGTATTAGGCTGTTTGGTGTTGGGTTTTGTGGGTGATTGTCCTTTTTCTGTTGTGTGTATGTGCACCAGTATTAGGCTGTTTGGTGTTGGGTTTTGTGGGTGATTGTCCTTTTTCTGTTGTGTGTATGTGCACCAGTATTAGGCTGTTTGGTGTTGGGTTTTGTGGGTGATTGTCCTTTGTCTGTTGTGTGTATGTGCACCAGTATTAGGCTGTTTGGTGTTGGGTTTTGTGGGTGATTGTCCTTTTTCTGTTGTGTGTATGTGCACCAGTATTAGGCTGTTTGGTGTTGGGTTTTGTGGGTGATTGTCCTTTGTCTGTTGTGTGTATGTGCACCAGTATTAGGCTGTTTGGTGTTGGGTTTTGTGGGTGATTGTCCTTTTTCTGTTGTGTGTATGTGCACCAGTATTAGGCTGTTTGGTGTTGGGTTTTGTGGGTGATTGTCCTTTGTCTGTTGTGTGTATGTGCACCAGTATTAGGCTGTTTGGTGTTGGGTTTTGTGGGTGATTGTCCTTTTTCTGTTGTGTGTATGTGCACCAGTATTAGGCTGTTTGGTGTTGGGTTTTGTGGGTGATTGTCCTTTTTCTGTTGTGTGTATGTGCACCAGTATGAGGCTGTTTGGTGTTGGGTTTTGTGGGTGATTGTCCTTTTTCTGTCGTGTGTATGTGCACCAGTATGAGGCTGTTTGGTGTTGGGTTTTGTGGGTGATTGTCCTTTGTCTGTCGTGTGTATGTGCACCAGTATGAGGCTGTTTGGTGTTGGGTTTTGTGGGTGATTGTCCTTTGTCTGTCGTGTGTATGTGCACCAGTATTAGGCTGTTTGGTGTTGGGTTTTGTGGGTGATTGTCCTTTGTCTGTCGTGTGTATGTGCACCAGTATTAGGCTGTTTGGTGTTGGGTTTTGTGGGTGATTGTCCTTTGTCTGTCGTGTGTATGTGCACCAGTATTAGGCTGTTTGGTGTTGGGTTTTGTGGGTGATTGTCCTTTGTCTGTCGTGTGTATGTGCACCAGTATTAGGCTGTTTGGTGTTGGGTTTTGTGGGTGATTGTCCTTTGTCTGTCGTGTGTATGTGCACCAGTATTAGGCTGTTTGGTGTTGGGTTTTGTGGGTGATTGTCCTTTGTCTGTCGTGTGTATGTGCACCAGTATTAGGCTGTTTGGTGTTGGGTTTTGTGGGTGATTGTCCTTTGTCTGTCATGTGTATGTGCACCAGTATTAGGCTGTTTGGTGTTGGGTTTTGTGGGTGATTGTCCTTTGTCTGTCATGTGTATGTGCACCAGTATTAGGCTGTTTGGTGTTGGGTTTTGTGGGTGATTGTCCTTTGTCTGTCGTGTGTATGTGCACCAGTATTAGGCTGTTTGGTGTTGGGTTTTGTGGGTGATTGTCCTTTGTCTGTCATGTGTATGTGCACCAGTATTAGGCTGTTTGGTGTTGGGTTTTGTGGGTGATTGTCCTTTGTCTGTCATGTGTATGTGCACCAGTATTAGGCTGTTTGGTGTTGGGTTTTGTGGGTGATTGTCCTTTGTCTGTCATGTGTATGTGCACCAGTATTAGGCTGTTTGGTGTTGGGTTTTGTGGGTGATTGTCCTTTGTCTGTCGTGTGTATGTGCACCAGTATTAGGCTGTTTGGTGTTGGGTTTTGTGGGTGATTGTCCTTTGTCTGTCGTGTGTATGTGCACCAGTATTAGGCTGTTTGGTGTTGGGTTTTGTGGGTGATTGTCCTTTGTCTGTCATGTGTATGTGCACCAGTATTAGGCTGTTTGGTGTTGGGTTTTGTGGGTGATTGTCCTTTGTCTGTCATGTGTATGTGCACCAGTATTAGGCTGTTTGGTGTTGGGTTTTGTGGGTGATTGTCCTTTGTCTGTCGTGTGTATGTGCACCAGTATTAGGCTGTTTGGTGTTGGGTTTTGTGGGTGATTGTCCTTTGTCTGTCGTGTGTATGTGCACCAGTATTAGGCTGTTTGGTGTTGGGTTTTGTGGGTGATTGTCCTTTGTCTGTCGTGTGTATGTGCACCAGTATTAGGCTGTTTGGTGTTGGGTTTTGTGGGTGATTGTCCTTTGTCTGTCATGTGTATGTGCACCAGTATTAGGCTGTTTGGTGTTGGGTTTTGTGGGTGATTGTCCTTTGTCTGTCATGTGTATGTGCACCAGTATTAGGCTGTTTGGTGTTGGGTTTTGTGGGTGATTGTCCTTTGTCTGTCATGTGTATGTGCACCAGTATTAGGCTGTTTGGTGTTGGGTTTTGTGGGTGATTGTCCTTTGTCTGTCATGTGTATGTGCACCAGTATTAGGCTGTTTGGTGTTGGGTTTTGTGGGTGATTGTCCTTTGTCTGTCATGTGTATGTGCACCAGTATTAGGCTGTTTGGTGTTGGGTTTTGTGGGTGATTGTCCTTTGTCTGTCATGTGTATGTGCACCAGTATTAGGCTGTTTGGTGTTGGGTTTTGTGGGTGATTGTCCTTTGTCTGTCATGTGTATGTGCACCAGTATTAGGCTGTTTGGTGTTGGGTTTTGTGGGTGATTGTCCTTTGTCTGTCATGTGTATGTGCACCAGTATTAGGCTGTTTGGTGTTGGGTTTTGTGGGTGATTGTCCTTTGTCTGTCATGTGTATGTGCACCAGTATTAGGCTGTTTGGTGTTGGGTTTTGTGGGTGATTGTCCTTTGTCTGTCATGTGTATGTGCACCAGTATTAGGCTGTTTGGTGTTGGGTTTTGTGGGTGATTGTCCTTTGTCTGTCATGTGTATGTGCACCAGTATTAGGCTGTTTGGTGTTGGGTTTTGTGGGTGATTGTCCTTTGTCTGTCATGTGTATGTGCACCAGTATTAGGCTGTTTGGTGTTGGGTTTTGTGGGTGATTGTCCTTTGTCTGTCATGTGTATGTGCACCAGTATTAGGCTGTTTGGTGTTGGGTTTTGTGGGTGATTGTCCTTTGTCTGTCATGTGTATGTGCACCAGTATTAGGCTGTTTGGTGTTGGGTTTTGTGGGTGATTGTCCTTTGTCTGTCATGTGTATGTGCACCAGTATTAGGCTGTTTGGTGTTGGGTTTTGTGGGTGATTGTCCTTTGTCTGTCATGTGTATGTGCACCAGTATTAGGCTGTTTGGTGTTGGGTTTTGTGGGTGATTGTCCTTTGTCTGTCATGTGTATGTGCACCAGTATTAGGCTGTTTGGTGTTGGGTTTTGTGGGTGATTGTCCTTTGTCTGTCGTGTGTATGTGCACCAGTATTAGGCTGTTTGGTGTTGGGTTTTGTGGGTGATTGTCCTTTGTCTGTCGTGTGTATGTGCACCAGTATTAGGCTGTTTGGTGTTGGGTTTTGTGGGTGATTGTCCTTTGTCTGTTGTGTGTATGTGCACCAGTATTAGGCTGTTTGGTGTTGGGTTTTGTGGGTGATTGTCCTTTGTCTGTTGTGTGTATGTGCACCAGTATTAGGCTGTTTGGTGTTGGTTTTGTGGGTGATTGTCCTTTGTCTGTTGTGTGTATGTGCACCAGTATTAGGCTGTTTGGTGTTGGGTTTTGTGGGTGATTGTCCTTTGTCTGTTGTGTGTATGTGCACCAGTATTAGGCTGTTTGGTGTTGGGTTTTGTGGGTGATTGTCCTTTTTCTGTCGTGTGTATGTGCACCAGTATTAGGCTGTTTGGTGTTGGGTTTTGTGGGTGATTGTCCTTTGTCTGTTGTGTGTATGTGCACCAGTATTAGGCTGTTTGGTGTTGGGTTTTGTGGGTGATTGTCCTTTTTCTGTCGTGTGTATGTGCACCAGTATTAGGCTGTTTGGTGTTGGGTTTTGTGGGTGATTGTCCTTTGTCTGTTGTGTGTATGTGCACCAGTATTAGGCTGTTTGGTGTTGGGTTTTGTGGGTGATTGTCCTTTGTCTGTCGTGTGTATGTGCACCAGTATTAGGCTGTTTGGTGTTGGGTTTTGTGGGTGATTGTCCTTTGTCTGTTGTGTGTATGTGCACCAGTATTAGGCTGTTTGGTGTTGGGTTTTGTGGGTGATTGTCCTTTGTCTGTCGTGTGTATGTGCACCAGTATTAGGCTGTTTGGTGTTGGGTTTTGTGGGTGATTGTCCTTTGTCTGTCGTGTGTATGTGCACCAGTATTAGGCTGTTTGGTGTTGGGTTTTGTGGGTGATTGTCCTTTGTCTGTCGTGTGTATGTGCACCAGTATTAGGCTGTTTGGTGTTGGGTTTTGTGGGTGATTGTCCTTTGTCTGTCGTGTGTATGTGCACCAG